>NC_037673.1:108257503-108333944 GCF_003255815.1 Theropithecus gelada | reverse complement strand
GCATGTGCTGTATTGCCTCAAGTTTTAATGGATTTAGGGCTGTGCAGGATGTGCCTTAGTAAAAATGTGTTTGCACCTCCTGGGCTCCAGGCTGCCAGCTGCCTGCCCAGGGTCTGAGTGTCCTACTGTGACCTGTTTCCTCACCTGGCCCAGAGGACAGATAGGGAAGGCTTGTTTTGAGGATTAGGCAGGGTGATCCCAGTCAGCCCTCATTAGCTTGCCTATCCTCCAGGTCTTTTTGATTTCTTTTTTCTCTTCTTTGTTATGAAACTCTGGAGAATTGTCCTGCAGCCTGTCTTCAGCTGGGGAGGTGGAAAGACTGGACCATGCCCTTGACTTCAGGGCCCCTTCTGTGTTCCCCTCCTCCTAGGGTTTTTAAAAGCATATACTTAGCAACATACCCTGTACCTTAGGGAGCTGCAGAGAACGTCCTGCGTGTCCAAACCAGAACACTTTGTTCCCTGACCCCAGGCCATCATCACACCCCAAAGCCCAAATACTTTCATGTGGCCAGCTTCAGACAAGAGTCTGAACTCAATGCTTGTTTTCTGGGGTCTACACAGGCCCGTATGATGGGGCTACCTACATTCTACCCCTGTGCCTCCCCCAATCCATTAGGGGCCTCAACTCCAGTGATTCCTAACTGGGAGCAAGGTTCCCCAGGCAGAGAATGCAGCCCTCCCCAGGATGTTAGCCGGGCCATGTCCCAGTGGACATCAGTCCTGGAGCAAGAGGTCCAAGGCAGGGAGTTTCACCCCCCATTTCACCAGGTGTGGTGACCTTTCTGGGTTCCTAGCCTTTAAGATGGGATTTTTACACTGTGCCACAGTGGGGGAAACCGAGGCACAGGGCCGGTGAGCAGTAAAGAAAGAAAACCTCTGTGACTAGGAAACGTGTCACTCGCCCAGCACAGCCCCTCCAGAATAGCACCCTTTGGGATGTACCATTGAACTGTTCCTGGCACGTGGCATGGCACTGGGGTGGAGGTCAGCAGCTTGTGGAGTTGGGGGAGGGGGTGCTGGCAGGAGTGGGTAATTTTGGACCCACCATGGGGAGGAAGGGGACATTGCCCCTTTCCCCACACCTTGGGCACAGCAGCAATTTTCTTCTCTGATGTGTGTGGGTGCATTCTCCCCTTTTGTTGGTGAAGAACCTTCCTGCAGCCATTGGGGTGGGTATGGGCACCACACATGCCTGGCAGCAGGGTGGTGCCTGCGGAGGCTTGGCTACTATATGTCTCACTGCCACCTCCCCAGGGGAAGCAGACCCTGTGCCCTAGTGCCCCTCATACCCAGTCCCTCACATTCTTCACTTGGCATCCCCCTGCCTGATTCTCCCAACTCAGCCCCTGCCAGGTTTCTCCAGGCCCTGTGGGCCCTGGGATGGGATCAAAGGAGGCAGCAACTGTGCTGTCTGCCTCTGCCTGAAGTCAGGGATCCCTGGCCGCTACTGGCATCTGGTGGGCAGGGTTGGTGGGGAGGTCAGGGCTCAGCTTTTCCACTCCCTAGCCTGCACTGGCTAAGTCACCAGGTGTAACTGGCCTGGAGGCTGATCTGTGTCCTCCACAGTCCCTTGATGCATTATATTGAAGCCAATCCTTGTGTGAATGACTTGACCTGTTGTTACCGCCCAGATCAAACCAGAACCGAAAGACTCTTGCACTTGGGCCCAGAGCCTGGGGCTGAGGCCGCCATGACCACCCTGTTCTCTTCCGTCTGGGGTCTCTAGGAAGCTCCCAGGACTGAATGATCCCCACAAAACACAGTGGCCAGGATGGGAGGGCTGGAGGTCAACACCCCCCCACCTCTACCACCATAACCAAAAGGCCCCATGGAGGTTGGCCCTGAGCTGTGGGTCCCTGTCGGATGCAGGTTCCCACGGATACTTCAGGGGGTGAGCATGGGTCCTCCTGGCTGACGGGAGACTGGTGGGCACTGGGTGTGTGGGGCCTGTGTAGGTGGGTTGGACAGCACTGGGCCTAGCCAGGGAGCCAGGGACTGGTGTGGCCAAAGTGGGCAGCAGTATGTTGCCAGAAAAAAACTACAGTGCAACCAGCCCAGCTGGTAGGGAGGAGGCCTGCCTAGCAGGACCATCCACCCCTGTCCTGGCCCCAAGCCCAGACTGCCTGCCTGTACTGGACATTGCCTGGTCCAGGAGGCCTGGGCATGAGGGTCAGGTGGTGTGTCCCTGGGTTCCAGACTTTGGTGGTCCCTTGGGAGCTGAGCATCCTCTGGACAGGAGGAAGACTCGCAGTCCACTGTTTGCATCGGCCCCTGGGGGTGTGCCCCCACCCCAGCTTCTGAGCCTGCACAGGGACGTGGCCAGGGCTCCTCCCCTGCTCTGTGGCTCCAGCTCTGAAAAGCTCACTGATGACTCTAACAGCTTCCTCCACAAAGCTTGGGTCCTCATCTGTGGGAATGGGGTGTCCCAGGCCCCCTGCAGGCAGGAACTCTGGTGGGCCCTCCTGGGCTTTCTTATCTACTGGCTTGTGAGTCCCGGTTGGCCAAACTTGGTGTCCTATTTTTATTTTGGCCTTTTCCTTAGTGTGTGTTTTCTGTAACTACTGCTGTGTAGATCTTCTATTTGAGTTTTAGATAGAGAATCTTGCCCACCCAGAGGGCCCCCACCCCAGAGAGCCTCCACTTCGGCCCCCCTCGGGCTGGTCCTGCTTGTGCTCCTCTTGGTGTGAATGTTGAGTGTGATGGATCCACACGGCTGCTTGACCCTGCATCTCCTTCCTTCTTGTTGCTGAGGCTGGTTCTGTTCTCTCTTTCAATAAAGTCATCCTCTACCCCCTGGTTATTAGGAATAACATCATAGAGGGGTGTACACTTTCTTCAATGTTGGGAGTAATATCATCCTCTCCCCACCGGATATCAGGAACAAGTCTATTAATTACTAATATTAATAAATATAATAAAAATTAATAATAATCAATATTAATAATCATAATAAAGATAGTAAAATTAATATTGGTTAAAAATGTTAACGATTAGTATTAATAATTAATAGTAATATCACTATTAATAATAAAATAATGATATCGGCAATTAATGTTGTTTAAGTCAATACTAAGAGATGTTGGTAGTAAAAAATGATTAATATTAAGAACTAATAATATTGTTAAATGACATTAATATTAATAATTAATTTTAAGTGTGCATAATCCTATATGTAAAATAATTATCCATAATTAATAATGTATCCTATTAATTGTCATTGATAATTATTAAAATCGATCATTGATGTTTAATAATTAATCATATTATTACTCCTAATACCACAAGGGGTGTACATCTAGCTGTGATGTCGTTCCTAATATCCAGGGACGGAGAGCATGATATTGGTTTTAATATCGTAGCTGGTGTACACTCACGCTGTGACACTGATCCTGATATCTAGGGGGATAGAATATGACATGACTCCCAACATAGCAACGAATGGACAGCCACCTGGTGATATTGCTCCTAATATTCACGGAAGAAGCGTATGATATCACTCCCAATATCGCAGGGAGGGTACAGCTCTTCTGTGATATTGTTCCTAGTACCCAGAGGGGGCGAGGATGATAATAATTCCAGTATCGCCGGCTGTGTTCACCCGCCCTGTGATATTGTTATTAATATCCTGGAAGGGAGAGGATGATATGACTCCCCATAGAGCAGGAGGCGTACACCCAGCCTGGGATATTGTTCCTAATATCCATGGAGGGGAGAGGCTGATATTACTCCCAATATGGCAGGGGGTGAACATCCACCCTGTGATATTCTTCCTAATATCTCAAGGCCGAGAGGTTCTTATTATTCCCAGTATCGCAGACACTGTACACCCCCGTGTGATACCCTTCCTGATATCCGGAAGGGGAGAAGATGGTGTTAATCCCCATATCGCAGGAGGTGAACACCCACTCTGTGATATCTCTCCTAATTTGCAGGGGGAGAGAGGATAATTTCATTCCCAATATTGCAGAAGATGTAAACGCTCACCCCGTGATATTGTCCTTAATATTCCAAGGCACAGAAGATGATGTTACTCCAAATATCGCAGAAAGTGTACACCCCCCAGTGATGTTGTTCCCATGATCCAGGAGGGAAGAGGATGATACTACTTTCAATGTCGCCGAGGGTGTACATGCCACCGGTGATACTGTTCCTAATTTCCACCTGGGAGAGGATGATATTACTCAGAATGTCACAGGGGTTATAAACACTCCTTTGATATTGTTCCTAATATCCAGGCGGAGAGAGGATGATATTCCTCCCTATATTGGAGAGGGTGTACACCCGTCTATGATACTGCTGGTAATGTCTAGAGGGGGAGATCATATTACTCACAAAATCTTAAACACGCTGTGTGTCCTTCGTGGATCCTAATACCCAGGCAGAGATATTACACCTCAAGTCGCGGGGAGTGTCTACCCTGACTGTCACATTGTTTCCTATACCTAGTGAGGAGAGGATGATTTCGCGACCAATATCGAGGAAGTCAACACGCCCCCTGTGATATGGTTCCTAATATCCACGTTGGCAGAGGATGATAATACTGTCAATATGAAAGGGGTTGTCCAACTCGCCTGAGATATTTTTTCTACTATCCAGAAGAAGAGAGAATGATAATACTCCCAATAGTGCTGGGTGTGTCTTCCGCCATGTGATATTGTTCTCAACAGCTAAAGTGAGAGAAGATAATAACATTCATTGTACTGCAGGGGGTGTAAAAAAACAGTGACATTGTGAGGGGGGTGAGCCACCCCCCGCGAGGTGGGGACGAGGGAAAAGAAAAAAAAAAGCTGTTGGATGAAAGGTATCCTTTTAGTTTTATGCATGTGTTGGGATCTGGCCCAACACTTGTCTTAAGTTCTGGGATACATGTGCAGAACGTGCAGGTTTGTTACATAGGTATACATGTGCCATGGTGGTTTGCTGCACCCATCAACCTGTCATCTATATTAGGTATTTCTTCTAATGCTACCCCTCCCCTTACCCCCCGCCCCCCAACAAGCCCGGTACACTTGGAAATGCTTCCACATCGGGAAGTAGAGATGAGAATGAGAAAAGTGAAATGCATCCATTTCTTGCCTTGAGCTACTTGTTCATGTACAGTGCATGGATCCAGGGAAAGCAGACACATAGAGTAAAGCAAGAGGCACAGGAAGTAACTTGACTAAATTCTGCTTATGCGTTTACATTGGTAATGAGGACAGTGTCCGAGAGACTGCTCTCTGGAGGACCAGAGGCTGGCCAAGAGGATTGAGTGGGGAATGGATTTTGAGCCCCTGCTCATGAATGAAGAATCCAAAGGTGGTGGTCAAGCCAATGCAAGAGGATCATTTGAGACCAGGAGTTCAAGACCAGCCTGGGCAACATAGTGAGACCTTGTCTTTCCAAAAAGAAAAAAAATTAGCTGTACATGACAGCATGCACCTGTAGTCTCAGCCACTTGGGAGGCTGAGGACAGAGGAAAGCTTGAGCCCAAGATGTTAAGCCTGTAGTGAGCTGTGATAGCATCGCTGCACCAAGGAAGATGGTGCTAATCTATTCAGGCAAAATCTATCCATATGATCCAATCACCTCCCACCAGACTCTACCTCCAACACTGGGGATTATATTTCTTTCTTTTTTGTGTGTGAGTTTGATTTTTTTTTTTAATACTCTAAGCTCTGCGATACATGTGCAGAACATGCAGGTTTGTTACATAGGTATACATGTGCCATAGTGGTTTTCTGCACCCATCAACCTGTCATCTACATTAGGTATTTCTTCTAATGCTACCCCTCCCCTTCCCCCCCCAACAAGCCCCGTTTTGTGATGTTCCCTTCCCTGTGTCCACGTGTTCTCATTGTTCAACTCCCACTTGTAAGTGACAACACAGAGTGTTTAGTTTTCTGTTCCTGTGTTAGTTTGCTGAGAATGATGGTTTCCAGCTTTATCCATGTCCCTGCGAAGGACATGAACTCATTCCTTTTTATGGCTGCATAGTATTCCATGGTGTATATGTGCCACATTTTCTTTATCCAGTCTATCATTGATGGGCATTTGGGTTGGTTCCAACTCTTTGCTACTGTAAATAGTGCTGCAATAAATATGTGTGTACATGTGTCTTTAGGGTAGAATGATTTAGAATTCTTTAGGTATATACCCAGTCATGGGATTGCTGGGTCAAATGGTATTTCTGGTTCTAGATCCTTGAGGAATCACCACACTGTCTTCCACAATGGTTGAACTAATTTATACTCCCACAAGCAGTATAAAAGCATTCCTATTTCTCCACATCTTCTCCAGCATCTATTGTTTCCTGACTTTTTAATGATCACCATTCTAACTGGGGTGAGATGGTATCTCATTGTGGTTTTGATTTTCCAGTGTCATCCACCAGTGATGATGAGCTGTTTTTCATATGTCTGTTGGCTGCATAAATGCCTTCTTTCGACAAGTGTCTGTTCATATCCTTTGCCCACCTTTTGATGGGGTTTTTTGTTTTCTTTTTGAAACTTTATTTAAGTTCCTTGTAGATTCTGGATATTAACCCTTTGTGAAATGGATAGATTGCCAAAATTTTCTCCCATTCTGTAGGCTGCCTGTTCACTCTGATGATAGTTTCTTTTGCTCTGAAGAACTCTTTAGTTTAATTAGATCCCATTTGTCAATTTTGGCTTTTGTTGCCATTGCTTTTGGTGTTTCATGACATGATTTCAAAGATTTCAAAGACATGAAATCTTTGCGTGTGCCTATGTCCTGAATGGTATTGCCTAGGTTTTCTTCTAGTTTTTTTTTTTTCATGGTTTTAGGTCTTACGTTTAAGTCTTTAATCCGTCTTGAGTTAATTTTTTGTATATAGTGTAAGGAAGGGGTCCAGATTCAGTTTTCTGCATATGGCTAGCTCATTTTCCCAACACCATTCATTAAATAGGGAATCCTTTCCCCATTGCTTGTTTGGGTCATGTTTGTCAAAGACCAGATGGTTGTAGATGTGTGCTGTTATTTCTGAGGCCTCTGTTCTGTTCCATTGGTCTATATATCTGTTTTGGTATCAGTACAGTAGTAGCCTTGTAGTATAGTTTGAAGTCAGGTACTGTGATGCCTCTAGCTTTGATCTTTTTGCTTAGGATTGTTATCACTATAGAGGCTTTTTTTTTTTTGGTTCCATATAAAATTTAAAGTAGTTTTTTTCTAATTCTGTGAAGAAAGTCAATGGTAGCTTGATGGAAATAGCATTGAATCTATAAATTACTTTGGGCAGTATGGCCATTTTTATGATATTGATTCTTCCTATCCATGAGTATGGAATGTTTTTCCATTTGTTTGTGTCCTCTCTTATTTCCTTGAACAGCGGTTTGTAGTTCTCCTTGAAGAAGTCCTTCACATCCCTTGTAAGTTGTATTCCTAGGTATTTCATTCTCTTCATAGCAATTGTGAATGGGAATTCAAGCATGATTTGGTTCTCTGTTTGTCTATTATTGGTGTATAGGAATGCTTGTGATTTTTGCACATTGATTTTGTTTCCTGAGACTGCTGAAGTTGCTTATCAGATTAAGGAGATTTTGGGCTGAGACGATGGGGTTTTCTAAATATACAATCATGTCATCTGCAAACAGAGACAATTTGACTTCCTCTCTTCCTATTTGAATATGCTTTATTTCTTTCTCTTGCCTGATTGCCCTGGCCAGAACTTCCAATACTATGTTGAATAGGAGTGGTGAGAGACGGCATCCTTGTCTTATTCCAGTTTTCAAAGGGAATGCTTCCAGCTTTTGCCCATTCAGTATGATATTGGCTGTGGGTTTGTCATAAATAGCTTTTATTATTCGAGATATGTTCCATCAATACCTAGTTTATTGAGTGTTTTTAGCATGAAGCAGTGTTGAATGTTGTTGAAGGCCTTTTCTGCATCTATTGAGATAATCATGTGGTTTTTGTCATTGATTCTGTTTATGTGAGGGATTACATTTATTGATTTGCATATGTTGAACCAGCCTTGCATTTCAGGAATTAAGCCAACTTGAACATGGTAGATAAGCTTTTTGATGTGCTGCTGGATTCAGCTTGCCAGTATTTTATTAAGGATTTTCACATCGATGTTCACCTGGGATATTGGCCTGAAATTTTCTTTTTGTGTTCTGTCTCTGCCAGGTTTTGTTATCAGCATGATGCTGGCCTTATAAAATGAGTTACAGAGGAGTCTCTCTTTTTCTGTTGTTTGGAATAGTTTTAGAAGGAATGGTACCAGCTCCTACTTGTACCTCTTGTAGAATTTGGCTGTGACTCTGTCTGGTCCTGGTTTTTTTTCTGGTTGGTAGGTTGTTAATTACTGCCTCAATTTCAGAACTTGTTATTGGTCTATTCAGGGATTTGACTTATTCCTGGTTTAGTCTTGGGAGGGTGTACATGTCCAGGAATTTATCCATTTCTTCTAGATTTTCTAGTTTATTTTCAAGGAAGTGTTTATAGTATTCTCTGATGGTAGTTTGTATTTCTGTGGGATCAGTGGTGATATCTGCTTTATCTTTTTTTATTGTGTCTATTTGATTCTTCTCTCTTTTATTCTTTATTAGTCTGGCTAGTGGTCTACCTATTTTGTTAATCTTTTCAAAAAGCCAGCTCCTGGATTCAATGATTTTTTTTTGAAGGGTTTTTTGTGTCTCTATCTCCTTCAGTTCTGCTCTGATCTTAGTTATTTCTTGTCCTCTGCTACCTTTTGAATTTGTTTGCTCTGCTTTCTAGTTGTTTTAATTGTGATGTTAGGTTGTCGATTTTAGATATTTTCTGCTTTCTCTTGTGGGCATTTAGTGCTCTAAATTTCCCTCTAAACACTGCTTTAGCTGTGTCCTAGAGATTCTGGTATGATGTATCTTTGTTCTCATTGGTTTCAAAGAACTTAATTATTTCTGCCTTAATTTTGTTATTCACCCCATAGTCATTCAGGAGCAGGTTGTTCAGGTTCCATGGGGTTGTGCAGTTTTGAGTGAGTTTCTTAATCCTGAATTTTAATTTGATTGCACTGTGCTCTGAGAGACTATTTGTTATGATTTCTGTTCTTTTGCATTTGGTGAGGAGTGTTTTACTTCCAAATATGTGGTCCATTTTAGAGTAAGTGCTATGTGGTAATGAGAGGAATGTATATTCTGTTGATTTGCAGTGGAGAGTTCTGTAGATGTCTATTAAGTGTACTTGGTCCAGAGCTGAGTTCAAGTCCTGAATATTCTTGTTAATTTTCTGTCTCATTGATCTGTCCAATATTGACAACAGGTTGTTAAAGTCTCCCACTATTATTGTGTGGGAGTCTAAGTCTCTTTGTAGGTCTCTAAGAACTTGCTTTATGAATCTGGGTGCTCCTGTATTGGGTGCATATATATTTAGGATAGTTAGCTCTTCTTGTTGCATTGATCCCTTTAATATTATGTAATGCCCTTCTTTGTCTCTTTTGATCTTTGTTGCTTTAAAGTTTGTTTTATCAGAGACTAGCATTGCAACCCCTGCTTATTTTTGCTTTCCATTTGCTTTGTAAGTATTCCTCCATCCCTTTATTTTGAGCCTACGTGTGTTTTGGCACATGAGATGGGTCTCCTGAATACAGCACATCAATGGGTCTTGACTCTTTATCCAATTTGCCAGTCTGTGTTTTTTAATTGGGGCATTTAGCCCATTTACATTTAAAGTTAATATTGTTATGTGTGAATTTGATCCTGTCATTATGACGCTAGCCAGTTATTTTGCAAATTAGTTGATGCAGTTTCTTCATAGTGTCAATAGTCTTTACATTTTGGTATGTTTATGCAGTGACAGGTACTGTTTTTTTTCTTTCCATATTTAGTGCTTCCTTCAGGAGCTCTTGTAAGGCAGACCTGGTGGTGACAAAATCCCTCAGCATTTGTTTGTCTGTAAAGGATTTTATTTCTCCTTTGCTTATGAAGCTTAGTTTGGCTGTATATAAAATTCTGGGTTGAAAATTCTTTTCCTTCAGAATGTTGAATATTGGCCCCCACTCTCTTCTGTCTTGTAGGGTTTCTGCAGAGACATCTGCTGTTAGTCTGATGTGCTTCCGTTTGTAGGTAACCTGACTTTTCTCTCTGGCTGCCCTTAACATTTTTTCCTTTGTTTCAACCTTGGTGAATCTGATGATTATGTCTTGGGGTTACTCTTCTTTGGGAGTATCTTAGTGGTGTTCTCTGTGTTTCCTGAATTTGAATGTTAGCCTGTCTTGCGAGATTGGGGAAGTTCTCCTGGATAATATCCTGAAGTGTGTTTTCCAACTTGATTCCATTTTCCCCGTCACTTTCAGGTACACCAATCAAACATAAATTTGGTCTTTTCACATAGTCCCATATTTCTTGGAGGCTTTGTTCATTCCTTTTCATTCTTTTTCTCTAATCTTGTCTTCACACTTTATTTCATTAAGTTGATCTTCAATCTCTGATACCCTTTCTTCTCCTTGATCAATTCAGCTACTGATACTTGTGTATGCTTCATGAAGTTCTCTCGCTGTGTTTCTCAGCTCCGTCAGGTTATATATGTTCTTCTCAAACCAGGTTATTGTAGTTAGCACTTCTTGTAACCTTTTATGAAAGTTCTTAGTTTCCTCGCACTGGGTTAGAACATGCTCCTTTAGCTCAGAGGAATTTGTTATTACTTACCTTCTGAAGCCTCCTTCTGTCAGTTCATCAAACACATTCTCCATCCAGTTTTGTTCCCTTGCTGGTGAGGAGTTGTGATCCTTTGCAGGAGAAGAGGCATTCTGGTTTTTGGAATTTTCAGAATTTTTGTGCTTGTTTTTCCTCATCTTCATGGATTTATCTACCTTTGATCTTTGATGATGATGACTTTTGCATGGGGTGTTTACGTGGGTGTCCTTTTTGTTAATGTTGATGTATTGCTTTCTGTTTGTTAGGTTTCCTTCTAGCAGTCAGACCCCTCAGCTGCAGGTCTGTTGAAGTTTGCTGGAGGTCTACTCCAGATTCTATTTTCCTGAGTATCACCAGCGGAGGCTGCAGAACAGCAGATTGCTGCCTTCTCCTTCCTCTGGAAGCTTCATCCCAGGAGGGCACCTGCCAGATGCCAGCCAGAGCTCTCCTGTATGAGGTGTCTGTCGACCCCTGTAGGGAAATGTCTCTCAATCAGGAGGCATGGGGGTCAGGGACCCACTTGAGGAGGCAGTCTGTCCCTTAGCAGAGCTCAAGTTCTGTGCTGGGAGATCTGCTGCTCTCTTCAGAGCCAGCAGGCAGGAACAGTTAAGTCTGCCAAAGCTGCGCCCACAGCCACCTCTTCCCCCAGGTGCTCTGTCACAGGGAGATGGGAGTTTATCTGTAAGCCCCTGACTGGGGTTGCTGCCTTTCTTTCAGAGATGTCCTGCCCAGAGAGAAGGAATCTAGAGAGGCAGTCTGGCTACAGCAGCTGTGCTGCGCTGCTGTGGGCTGTGCCCAGTTTGAACTTCCCGGCAGCTTCGTTTATACTGTGAGGGGAAAACTGCCTATTCAAGCCTCAGTAATGGCAGACGCCCCTCCCCCCACCAAGCTTGAGCATCCCAGGTCAACTTCAGACTGCCCTGCTGGCAGCAAGAATTCCAATCCAGTGGATCTTAGCTTGCTGGGCTCCATGGAGGTGGGATTCACTAAGCAAGACCACTTGCCTCCCTGGCTTCAGCACCCTTTCCAGGGGAGTGAACAGTTCTGTCTCGCTGATGTTCCAGGCACCACTGGGGTATGAAAAAATAAACTCCTGCAGCTAGCACAGCATCTGTCCAAACAGCCGCCCAGTTTTGTGCTTGAAACCCAGTGCCCTGGTGGTGTAGGCACCTGAGGGAATCTCCTGGTCTGCAGCTTGTGAAAACTGTGGGAAAAGCCTAGTGTCTGGGCCAGATAGTACCATCCTTCACGGCACAGTCCCTCAAGGCTTCCCTTGGGTAGGGGATGCAGTTCCCTGACCCCTTGCACTTCCTGGGTAGGCGATGCTCCAACCTGCTTCTGCTCACCCTCCATGGGCTGCACCCACTGTCTAACCAGTCCCATTACTCATAAAGGCAAATGTACCCAGGGCCCATGGAAGTCATAATATAGTTCTGATAACAACTTTTCTATGATCTTAATTTTATGGATGAGAAAACTGAAGCATGCTTAAGTGTCTTTCCCAATGCTACACAGCTGGCAATCGACAGAGCTGAAACTCAAGTCCAGGCACTCTAATTCCAGTGTTTCACAAAACACTATCCTCAGCTCTGCAGATTTGCTTTTCAATGGAGTATTTCACATGAATTTTCCAGATAGCTAAAAACAGCTCTCTACAAAACCAAAACATTTTGTTTTATTAATTTTGGATGAAGATCATCCATATCTTTGTTATTTACTTTCCTGCCTTATTAATTAGATCATTGTGAACATAATGTAGTCTTTTTCATGATGGTGGTGTTTTTGTCCATAGCTAGTCTTTATTGAATTTTTTATGTACCTGCACCATTCTATGATTTTTCCTGTATTAACTAATTGAATTCTCACAACTCTGTGAGGCAGAGTTTACAGATGAGGAAACCAATGTTAAGTGAGATAAAGGTACTTAACCAAGTTCACCTAGCTGGAAGGTAGTAATTGGATCCAGGCATTCTGGCTGCAAAGCTGAGCCTCTTAACTAGGGTGTCAGAGGAGCTTTGTGTTGTGCAGTGCAGAGTGCTGCTCTTAGGAGCTTTATTTGTACCCCTAATATCTTCAGAATAATAGATTATGTTAAGTCTGGGTCCACTTTTCAGGATACATCCACTCTCCTTGTCAGGTAGTTGGCTGATAATTCTAGCTGTTTTGTTTCTAATTTGTTTCTCAATAAATTTATGGAGTGCCTACTATGTGCCAGGTATGGTCCTTACTTGCTGCTTCCAAATTACTTTAACGGAAGAACCAGACAGCACATTATTTTAGCTCTGTATGTCAAGTATTGTTAATATGTGCTGTATGAAAAGGTACCCCAGTTATCAGCCTTGTGATCCTTATTGTCTGGCCTTGTGAGATTGGTTTTAGATAGCCTTGAGGGCTTTTGTGTGTTAATGTTTATTTCTTGGCTTTGTGTTAATGTTTATTTCTTGGCTTTTCAGATAAATTTTCAGTAGTGAGCACTGGTAAGTGGCATGGTAGATATTATTATATGTAAGGAGAAAGTACTTGGCATGATACTGTAATTCAGCAAGTGGCTTGGCAGAATCCATTCAACTGCTTCACAGCAGTGTCTTCATGGTCTTTACTGAATAGTGTTATAGATGATTTAAATGGAAAATAAGACTCCATTGGGCTATTCTGGATTATTCTTTCCTTACGGCTCAGTCTTCATTGTGCAGCCTGAATTTGGGATGGACTTTACCTCCTTACCTATATATCTGCCATCTCAAGGTTTTTAATGTGAGAAGAAATGCTTTTTATTTGTCTTGACATCTGTTTATACTGAAATGTCACATTACTGACATTGTGACCTTCATGGCTACTTTAGAGTTTTATACTCCAATTGGCCATAGCTCTAGGATTTGAAAACCACTCCCTGCCATCAATGTGATTATTTTCTATAAACCTAATTTCAGTTATTGGCCTTCACAGCCCTCAGGAATCATGCTACTACTCCCTAAACCTTATTCTTTATGACCACCCCAGAATGCTGTGCCAACTGGGAATCAGTTTATAAACCTACAGAGGATTGATGGTTTCTAGGCCCTGCTGCTCAGTCATCATGGAAATCCCTGAAGCCCTTTGTAGGCTCTGGAATATTAACTAACAATTTGCATAAGAGAAAAACAGGCAAAGGATGAGAAAATTTCATGAAACCTCTACAACTGTTTAAAAACAAACAAACAAACAATCTTCCCTAGGTTATTACCTAATTCAGAGTGTGCAAACAGGTTGAATTTAGGCCACAGACATTTTGTTTTGCCTGCATCTTAAACCTCAAACCTTTTCAATCAATTACTTTCATTTAAAAATCAGGAAATTTCTCTAAAAATATTCTAGATTTCAAACTTCTTTTGAAAATTGGTGATCTGACAACATTGGTCCCATGTGTCTGTATAGCAGTAATTGGCTGGACTTGGCAGCACCTGGCCACTGTGGACAGGGCTTGTCCTGCCCCCACTTGCCACAGTCCCTATGCAGTCCAGTTTGCTTACATATTTTACTTGCCTGTCCCCTGGAGGCATTTGATATCCTGTGGGCATTGTATCCCCTAATACGAACCCATGAAGATAAAAGCTGAAAAGTTCAGGACCACAATATCTCTGCTTAGTTTTCTGCTAGTTAATATAACTTTAAGAAATTAATATTGAAAATACATGCTCACAAAAATTAAACACTGTATAAATATAGAAGTATGTACAGTAAAAAGTACAAGACCAGTGACCTTGTTGATCCAAAAATTCCCTTTCCTCTTTTCCCAGAAATAATACTTTAATAGTATCTTTTCCATTCTATTTCTGCAAATATAATTCTTTATCCAACAGGTGTTACCTATTTTTTGTCAAGCCATATGTGGATACAAATATTGGGTCCCACACATGTATAAAGAGTAATGTGGTATATTAAAGTAATTATCTGTATAGTTAACAAAAAACCCTCTTGTTGAAATGTCTGAATATTAGAGGAAAAATACTTTTAATTATCTGGCTAATTGCCTTCATTAATCATCCTTTCATGTCCTTTCTTCATGGAATGAATTCATCCATTCAGTGGATGTTTATTGAGTTCTGATTACGTTCAAAGCACTGTGCTAGACAAAGTGGGAATTACAGAGAAAAACTGAAAACAAGATCAACAACATTACCATAAGAAAGAGGTGATGAATCTTTGCCTCCCTCAAAAGAGGTGAAGGTGTTGGATTTAGAATTAAACTTACCCTATTTTCAGTGGACCAAGTCTAAAATGTGAGAGTTTACAAAAGTCCCAGGGATGATCCAAACCTAATAGCTCAAAAGAAGTTCAGCAGAGTGGAGGACCTGGGTGGTGCAGAGATGGCAGGAGGTAGACCCACCCAGCACTGAGGCTGAGGTGAGTACAAGGGAGAGCTCAGTGATAAAGGAAGACCTCTGAGGATACAGGCCCCAAGATGTCTGGCTTGGGTTCAGGCAGATAAAAACCACCATGGGCACGGACTGTGAGTCTTCTTCTCTCCTAAGAAGATTTTGATGAAAATTTTACTAAGATGAAGTTAAGATGAGACAGCAACAAAGGCAGAAATAAAATTAGAGATGTGTTCACGAGAGATTTAAAGAGAAAGCAGAATTTTGCCCTTGAAGTCTTACTCATACCTCAGTTACCTAAAAATAATATATTTTTATTGTTGGAACACTCTCCTTAATTAGATAATGGTAAACAAAACAAAACAAGAAACAAAACAAAGAAAACCCTGCCAACCTTTAAAGAAATGAACAACCAAAAACCCGTAAAGGGTTACCATAAGGACTTTTATTTCCCCTGTAGATTTTCAGACAGTTGGGGCCTCTTGGAAATTATAGAAAACCCCTGTTTGTTCTGGATTGGCAGCCACTGCAAATGTAAGTAATGAAGGCACAGGGCAAGTAGGCCTCATGGAGTGTAACGATAAGCTGGTATAATTTATCACTCACTTTCTTTTTATATTTATTCAGTGGGGAAAGTTTTCCCTTGGCTCTCGGATAAAAAAACATCAGCAGTCCTATGACTTTCCTTATCATACTTAACTAATAAAACGATTGTCACTGTTAGTCACCAAGCACAGTCTCAATTCAGAAGTCAAAATTTCTCATCCCATATAAGGCAAAACTCTGAACCTGATTTAAATATAAATCTTCCCTCCCCTACCAGGAAGCCTTCAACTGGAGGAGGGGTATAGTTGGTTCCTTTTCCCTTCTTATGCTGTTCCTCCCCCAGCCTGATAACTGTGCTTTCTTATCCGTATCCTTCCAAATCTGAAACCAAGGAAAGAGAAGAACTAAAATAACCAGGAGAGTTTTTACTTGACTGCTGCTAGTACAAGGTGGCTTTGCAGCTCTTTTCCCCAGTTCTTGTCTTTCCCCATTCTGAACAATTCAGTCCTGAGCTGATTAGATGGTGCCCACCCAGATTAATGGTGGGTCTGCCTCTCCCAGTCCACTGACTCAAATGTTAATCTCCTTTGGCAGCGCCCTCACAGACACAACGAGGAACAACACTTTGCATCCTTCAATCCAATCAAGTTGACATTCATATTAACGATTACAGTTGGCTATGGTGCCCAGAATGGAGTATCAGAGCCCAAGTTGTGTGAGGAGGGCCTTGCCTCAGAGGGGTGCATTGGTGTGGCACGTCAGACCCCAAGCAGGCTGAGGAGGGCATCTGCACCAAGAAGGCTGTCCAGGGCCAGATACAGGAGTCAGATGAGTTGAGGTGGGTATTTGCAAGGGAGTATGGGCTGCCTCAGGAAGCCAGAGCCTGTGCAAGGTGAAGAAAGTTCACACCTTGCCACACATGCGGTGGCAGCCTGGTTCAGCGTTGGAACCCAAGGAGGAGGGTGGTTTTGTGTAGGGTATCAGAGCATGGATAGGGTGAGAAAGGTGTCACTCCACACAATGGGGCATGATATCGGCAATTTGCTTTCAAATAATTCAGGAAAAAGTTTTTGGTACTGTACATGTATGCTTCTGTAAGTTTGAGATTTTTTTTTTTAAACCCACAAAAATTTTCAAATATGGCACCATATTCTCTGGCACTGGCATGAGTTTAAAGGTAATTATATCATAGATGCCATCATGTATTCTTTGGAGATTTCACTCGTTGTCCCCTCTCTGCTTCCACCCCATCTTCAAGGATCTCTCTGCAACTCTGTTCTTGTGAATGGTGCCCTCTCATTCAGTGTGTTGCTTATTCCCTCTCCAATCCCTACGAGTCAGACTATGCCATCAGCTTCTCTCTACTGCGGACTTTGCGCTCCTAGGTAGCCCTATTGGACAGGGTGTAAGATGACTTCATGCCAGCTTTCTTGTGTGTGGTTCACATTTCTGTTATGTAAAACCCATGCATCCCTTGCCCTGACAAATTCTGGGTATGCAGGCCTGTGTCAACCCAGCCACCTTTCCCTTGGCTTACCAGTCAGCTGCTATCCAGCCTGTCTCTCACCCTTGAGTGTTCAGAGGGGAGTCACACTGAAGTGTAGTGTGTCTCCACCCCCAGACTTCAGGAAATGCACATTAAGCTCTCTAAGAATTCCCTTTGATGCTTCTTTTTCTAACTTGAGATGAAAAAACAAGCAATTCACATCCCATTCTTTTGAGAGTGAAGTGGTAGGGGAACCCACAGCACATGCAGAGCTTTCAGAAGACATATTACTCTTCAAAAATCCCTTATTTTCGTTTCCAGTGGCCGGATGCTTGTATATGCTCAACATGGATGAGGGATTTAAGAGCTGTGCAACTCCAGTTTTGACATGCCTCATGGTTATGCAAGATATTAACACTGGGTGAATGTGGGTGAAGGGTGTGTGAAAACCTCTGTAGTATTTTTGCCAGTTCTTATGAATCTTAAGCTATTTCAATATGTAAACTTATTTTAAAAATGGTCATACAACCAATTTTCATAATTGGATAACACCTTGTTTTAGAATGTTGGATTTGGATTTGGAGTTAGACTTACCCTGTTTTCAATGGACCAAGTTTGAAATCTTGTATCTTTTGTGTTTTGATATCTCAGTCAGAAGTTCTAATTTAAATTCTTAAGTAGTGGGAGATCATGGTGGACGGGAGGGAGGCAGGAGTAGATTGCAACCCTGGACACAGCAGTGGAGGGCAGCTCACATTGTGAATTTTAGCTCCAGATATACTGCAAGAACAAACCAGCAATCCCAAGAGGACCCACACACCCTCCAAAGGAAGTTGACTGCTCCTAGAGGATCCAGGAGACCCTCCCAAAACTGTGAGTGTCCCAACTGCAGAAGTGAGAAAGGGAGATCCTCCTCTCCCCAACACACACTCACACTAGAGAAGCTGAAGGTCTGTCTGCGGGAGAAGTTTCTGACTTCACCAGGAGCTACGTCAGTCTGGAGAGTTGAGAGAAATACAGGGGTAGAGGAAGCAACTGAAAGGCCCTAGGAGCTCGCTGGGTCCCCTAGTAGGCCCTTCCTGCATGACACCACAGGGATCCATCGGGAGGGTGGCCAGAGGAGCAGGGGGTAAAACTCCACAGAGAGAATGAAATCTCTAGCTGAACTTCATAACAATTTGAACAAGGAGAGAAGCCTCCTGGCCAGAACTCAGGGGCAGGCACAAATCCAGTGTGCCGAGTCTACCGGCAGTGGAAGAACCAAGCCCTTACTTTCACAGGTGGGAGGTAGATAGCCTGGGGCTGGTTTTCAAGCCCCTATTGCTCTCTGCCTGGAAACATTCTGGGGGCTGTTACGGGGAAAACGATGGGAGTGAGACTGACCCTTCATTTTGCATAGGAGCTGGGTGAGGCCTCTGACTGCTGGCTTTCCCCCACTTCCCTGACAACCTGCATGGCTCAGCAGAGGCAGCCATAATCCTCCTAGGCACACAACTCCAGTGACCTGAGAATCTCACCCCCAACCCCTACAGCAGCTGTAGCAAACCCACCCAAGGAGAGTCTGAGCTCAGACACACCTAGCCCTGCCCCCACCTGATGATCCTTCCCTATCCACCATGGTAGCGGAAGATAAAGGGCATATACTCTTGGGAGTTATAGGGTCCCACCCACCACCAGTTCCTCCCCATAATACCATAGCTGATGCTCTCTGGAAAGCGCCACCTTCTGGCAGGAGGCCAACCAGCACAAAAATAGAACATTAAACCACCAAGGCTAAGAACCCTCACAGGGTCTATTGCACCCCCTACCCCCAGCCACCTCCACCTGAACAGCCACTGGTATCCACAGCTGAGAGACTCATAGACAGTTCACATCACAGGACTCTGTGCAGATAACCCCTAGTACAAACCCAGAGCCAGGTAGACTCGATGGGTGGCTAGACCGAGAAGAAAGACAACAATCACTGGAGTTCCACTCACAGGAAGCCACATACATAGGAAAAGATGAAGAGTATACATCAAGGGAACACCCTATGGGACAAAAGAATATGAACAGCAGCCTATAGCTCTAGACCTTCCCTCTGACAGAGCCTACTCAAATGAGAAGGAACCAGAAAATCAACCCTGGTAATATGACAAAACAAGACTCTTCAACATCCTCCAAAAATCACATTAGTCCACCAGCAATGGATCCAAACCAAGAAGAAATCCCTGATTTACCTGAAAAAGAATTCAGGAGGTTAGTTATTAAGCTAATAGGGAGGGACCAGAGAAAGGTGAAGCCCAATGCAAAGAAATCCAAAATGTGATACAAGAAGTGAAGGGACAAATATTCAAGGAAATAGATAGGTTAAAGAAAAAACAATAAAAAATTCCGGAAACTTTGGACACACTTTTAGAGATGTGAAATGCTCTGGAAAGTCTCAGCAATAGAATTGAACAAGTAGAAGAAAGAAGTTCAGAGCATGAAGACAAGGTCTTCAAATTAACCCAATACAGTAACGACGAAGAAAAAAGAATAAGAAAATATGAACAAAGCCTCCAAGAAGTCTGGGATTATGTTAAATGCCCAAACCTAAGAATAATTGGTGTTCCTGAGGAAGAAGAGAATTCTAAAAGCTTGGCAAACATATTTGGGGGAATAACTGAGGAAGACTTCCCTGGCTTTGCTAAAGACCTAGACATCCAAATATGAGAAGCGCAAAGAACACCCAGGAAATTCATTGCAAAAAGATCTTCGCCTAGACACGTTGTCCTCAGGTTATCAAATGTTAAGACAAAGGAAGAATCTTATGAGCTGTGAGACAGAAGTACCAGGTATCTTATAAAGGAAAACCTATCAGATTAACAGCAGATTTCTCAGCAGAAGCCCTATAGGCTAGAAGGGATTGGGGCCCTATCTTCAGCCTTCTCAAACAAAACAATTATCAGCCAAGAATTTTGTATCCAGTGAAACGAAGCATCATATATGAAGGAAAGATAGTGTTTTTCAGACAAACAAATGCTGAGAGAATTTGCCATTACCAAGCCACTACTAAAAAAACTGCTAAAAGGAGCTCTAAATCTTGAAACAAATCCTGGACACACATTCAAACAAAACCTCTTTAAAGCATAAATCTCACAGGACCTATAAAACAAAAAATATGTTAAAAAGCCGGGCGCGGTGGCTCACGCCTGTAATCCCAGCACTTTGGGAGGCCGAGGCGGGCGGATCACAAGGTCAGGAGATCGAGACCACGGTGAAACCCCGTCTCTACTAAAAATACAAAAAATTAGCCGGGCGCGGTTGTGGGCGCCTGTAGTCCCAGCTACTCGGGAGGCTGAGGCGGGAGAATGGCGTGAACCCGGGAGGCGGAGCTTGCAGTGAGCCGAGATCGCGCCACTGCACTCCAGCCTGGGCGACAGAGCGAGACTCCGTCTCAAAAAAAAAAAAAAAAAAAAAGAAAAAGCAAAGGAAAAAAAAACCCCGAAGTACACAGGAAACAAAGAGCACAATGAATGCAATGGTACCTCACATTTCAATACTAACATTGAATGTAAATGGCCTAAATGCTCTACTTAAAAGATACAGAACTGATAAGAACTTACAAACCATCTGCTGCCTTCAGGAGACTTCTCTAGCACATAAAGTCTCACATAAACTTAAAGTAAAGTGGTGGGAAAAGGCATTTCATGCAAATGGATCCCAACAGGAAGCAGGGTTAGCTATTCTTATAACAGACAAAACAAACTTTAAAGCAACAGCAGTTAAAAAAGACAAAGAAGGACATTATATAGTGATAAAAGGGCTTGTCCAACAGAAAAATATCACAATTCTAAACATATATGCACCTGACACTGGAGCTCCAAAATTTATAAAACAATTACTAGTAGACCTAAGAAATGTTATACACAGCAATGCAGTAATAGTTGGGGACTTCAGTGCTCCACTGACAGCATTAGACAGGTCATCAAGACAGAAAGTCAACAAAGAAAAAACGGTTTTAAACTGTACCTTGGAACAAATGGACTTAACAGATATGTACAGAAAATTTCATCTAACAACTGCAGAATGCACATTCTATTCAACAGCACATGGAACTTTCTCCAAGATAGATCATATGATAGGCCATAAAAGGAGCCTCAATAATTTTTAGAAAATTGAAAGTATATCGAGCACTCTCTCAAACCACAGTGGAATAAAGTTGGAAATCAACTCCAAAAGGGACCTTCAAAATTGTGCCAAATACATTCAAATTAAATAACCTGCTTCTGCATGAGCATTGGGTGAAAAACGAAATCAAGATGGAAACTAAGAAATTCTTCTAACTGAATGACGATAATGACACAACCTATCAAAACGTGTGAAATACAGCAAAGGCAATGCTAAGAGGGAAGTTCATATCCCTAAATGCTTACATCAAAAGACTGAAAGAGCATAAACTGACACTCTAAGGTCACACCTCAAGGAAGTAGAAAAACAAGAACAAACCAAACCCAAACCCAGCAGAAGAAGGGAAATAACCAAGATCAGAGCAAAACTAAATGAATTTGAAACAAACAAAAAATACAAAAGATAAATGAAACGAGAAACTGGTTCTTCGAAAAGATAAATCAAATTGATAGACCACTGGCAAGATTAACCAAGAAAAGAAGAGAGAAAATCGAAATAACCTCACTAAGAAATGAAACAGGAGATATTACAACTGACACCACTGAAAAACAAAAGATCATTCAAGGCTACTATGAACACCTTTACACACATAAACTTGAAAACCTAGAAGAGATGGCTAAATTCCTGTAAAAATACAACCCCCCCCCCCAGGTTAAATCAGGAAGAATTAAATACCCTGAACAGACCAATTACAAGCAGTGAGATTGAAATGGTAATTAAAAAATTACCAACAGAAAAAAGTCCAGGACCAGACGGATTCACAGCAGAATTCTACCAGACATTCAAAGAATTAGTACTAATCCTTTTGACACTATTTTACAAGATGGAGAAGAAGGAAACCTTCCTAATTCATTCTATAAAGCTAGGATCACCCTAATACCAAAACCAGGAAAGGACATAACCAAAAAAGAAAACTACAGACCGATATCCTTGATGAACATAGATGCTAAAATCCTTAACAAAATACTTGCTAACTGAATCCAATAACATATCAAAAAGATAATTCGCTATTATCAAGTGGATTTCATAACAGAGATGCAGAGATGGTTTGACATACACAAGTCAATAAATGTGATACACCACATAAGCAGAATTAAAAACAAAAATCACATGATCATTTCAATAGATGCAGAAAAAGCATCTGACAAAATCCAGCATCACTTTATGATTAAAACTCTCAGCAAAATTGGCATAGAAGGGACATACCTTAATGTAATAAAAGCCATCTATGACAGACCCACAACCAACATAATACTGAATGGGGAAAAGTTGAAAGTATTCCCTCTGAGAACAAGACAAGGATGCCCACTCTCACCACTCCTCTTCAACATAGTACTGGAAGTTCTAGCCAGAGCAATCAGACAAGAGAAAGAAAGAAAGGGCATCCAAATTGGTAAAGAGGAAGTCAAACTGTCATTGTTTGCTGACGATACAATTGTTTATCTTGAAAACCCTAAGGACTCCTCCAGAAAGCTCCTAGAACTGATAAAAGAATTCAGCAAAGTTTCCAGATATAAGATGAATGTACAAGTATCAGTAGCTCTTCCATACACCAACAGTGACAGAACTCAACCCCTTTTACAATAGCTGCAAACAAACAAACAAAAAACTTAGGAATATACCCAAACAAGGAGTCAAAAGACCTCTACAAGGAAAACTAAAAAACACTCCTGAAAGAAATCATAGATGACAAGAACAAATGGAAACACATCCCATGCTCATGGATGGGTAGAATCAATATTGTGAAAATCTCCATACTGCCAAAAGTAATCTACACATTGAATAGAATCCCTATCAAAATACCACCATCATTCTTCTCAGAATTAGAAAAAACAATTCTAAAATTAATATTGAAGAGAAAAAGCCCACATAGCCAAAGCAAGACTAAGCAAAAAGAATAAATCTGGAGACATTACACTACCTGATTTCAAACTATACTATAAGGCCATAGTCACCAAAACAGTGTGGTACTGATACAAAAATAGGCACATAAACCAATGGAAGAGAATAGAGAACCCAGAAATAAACCCAAATACTTAGAGCCAACTGATCTTCAACAAAGCAAACAAAAACATTAAGTGGGGAAAAGACACCCTTTCTACAAATGGTGCTGGGATAATTGGCTAGCCACATATAGGAGAATGAAACTGGATCCTCATCTCTCACCTTATACAAAAATTAACTCAAGATGGATTAAGTACTTAAACCTAAGACCTGAAACTATAAAAATTCTAGACGATAACATTGGAAAAATCCTTCTAGACATTGGCTTAGGCAAGGATTTCATGACCAAGAACCCAACAGCAAATTCAATAAAAACAAAGATAAATAGCTAGGACCTAATTAAACTAAAGAGCTTTTGCATGGCAAAAGGAAAAGTCAGCAGAGTAAAGAGACAACCCACAAAGTGGGAGAAAATCTTCACAATCTATATATCTGACAAAAGACTAATATCCAGAATCTACAATGAACTCAAACAAATCAGTAAGAAAAAACAATCTCATTAAAAAGTGTGCTAAGGACATGAATAGATAATTCTCAAAAGAAGATGTACAAATGGCCAACAAACACATGAAGAAATGCTCAACATCACTAATGATCAGGGAAATGCAAATCAAAACCACAATACAATACCACTTCACTCCCCAAGAATGGCCGTAATAAAAAAAATTTTAAAACTGTAGATGCTGGCATGGATGTGGTAAACAGGGAACACTTCTACACTGCTGGTGGAAATGTAAACTAGTACAGCTGCTATAGAAAACATTATGGAGATTCCTTGAAGAACTAAAAGTAGAACTACTATTTGATCCAGCAATCCCACTACTGGGTAGATAAAAAGAAGTCATTATTTGAAAAAGATACTTGCACACAGGTTTGTAGCACCACAATTCACAATTGCAAAATCGTGGAACCAACCCAAATGCCCACCAATCAATGAGTGGATAAAGAAACTGTGTGAGAGAGATATATATATGATAAAATACTACACAGCCATTAAAAGGAATGAGTTAACAGCATTTGCAGTGACCTGGATGAGATTGGAGACTATTATTCTAAGTGAAGCAACTCAGGAACAGAAAACTAATATATAGTCATATATTCTCACTGATATGGAGGAGCTAAGCTATGAGGATGCAAAGGCATAAGAATGATTCAATAGACTTTGGGGACGTGTGGGGAAGAGTAGTGGGGGGCGAGGGATAGAAGACTACAAATATGGTGCAGTGTACACCCATCAGTTGATGGGTGCACCAAAATCTCACAAATCACCACTAAGGAACTTGCTCATGTAGCCAAATACCACCTGTACTCCAATAACTTATGAGGAAAAAAAACTGGATGAAGGACTTAGAATTTTCTTTTTTTTTTTTTTTTTTTGAGACAGAGTCTCGCGCTGTGTCACCCAGGCTGGAGTGCAGTGGCGCGATCTCGGCTCACTGCAAGCTCCGCCTCTCAGGTTCACGCCATTCTCCTGCCTCAGCCTCCGAGTAGCTGGGACTACAGGCGCCCGCCACCACGCCCGGCTAGTTTTTTGTATTTTTAGTAGAGACGGGGTTTCACCATGTTAGCCAGGATGGTCTCGATCTCCTGACCTCGTGATCCACCCGCCTCGGCCTCCCAAAGTGCTGGGATTACAGGCTTGAGCCACCGCGCCCGGCCAGGACTTAGAATTTTCACAAAAGGAAATATATAGCCAATAGGTGGGTGAAATGACGTTCAATATCATTAGCCATCTTATAAATGCAAATTAAACTGAGATAGCACCATCCATTAATATAGCTAAAACTTAAAAACACCAAATATTGGTGATGATATGGATAAAGTTAAACTTTCATAAATTTCTTTAGTAATGAAAAAAATCTTAAGTGATTTTATGGATAATGCTGATTGAAATATTGATGCAGTTGTCTGAGTTATTCAGACAAAAATATCTATTATTAGGAGGAAAGTATTTTATTCTTTCTTGAGTTACCTAGGGTAGATTTCTTCCATGATAAACTTCACAGGATAATTGGTCAACCTCAATTTTGCTTTCCTTTGCTTTCAGCTCTAGGTATAAATGAATGTCTTTTACATTAATCCCATAAGTCTACATTTTTTGTTCCTTTGTCTGAGTAGTATATGAAAAAAATTTGTTTGAAATAGTAATACTACCATAATCAACAACTACTTATTGGTACTACTTTGCTGATGATTTTTTTTCTCTCCACAACATATTATGCTAGTCCGTAAATGTTATGTTATATAATAATGATACAAGAGATACAAAGAAATTATTTAGGCAGACAGTGAGGGCAAAAGAGTCCTCGGGAGAACTCCTTCTAACAAAAAGCAGATCTAGAAATCATTTCTTTTTTAACAAAGAGCAGCCTGAAAGATCAAGCTGCAAACATAGATAAGGAAGCTGGAAGCTTGCATAGGGGAATGCTGGAAGCTGCATCAATAGAAAAGGGCTACCTGGGGCCAGGCATGTCCACCATGGAAGCTCCATCTTTCCTTTTTTGTTAACACATGCTTAGAAAGAAATGGGCAACATGGAGAAGCTCAGGCAGAGAATCCACCTGCATAATAAAAGATTGTGGTGGAGGCTGCCAGAGAGTCGCACCCTATACAGGCGGCACACCTGGTCCTAACCAGTTCTTCACACGCTATGTAGATCAGACACCATCTCCCCCACTAGCTGATCTATGAAATTCCCTGCATTTCACCACATATCGGCAACTCATTTTTCTGGGTTATACCTACGCCTCCCTTTGGCAGAGAGCTATTCTCCTTCTTTTGCCTATTAAGTTTCCACTCTTAACCTCACTCTATATGTCTGGTGTCCTTGATCTCTTTGGCCATGAAACAACAAACCTCAGGTGTCACCAGACAATGAGGCCACTCCCATAAGTTATATAAAATCAATTAATACCTAACTTTCTTAATTCTGGACATTGAAAATGCTATAAATTCACCTAGAGTTAACATTGAAGACTACTTCTTTTAAAACAAATGTAATGTTGTGGTCTCCAAAGTAGGGTTCACACATCCCTGGGGATGTTCAGATTGATTCTTTCCAATTATCGAAATTTGAAAAACCAAGATGTGATCCAAAACAGTAGTAGTATGAATGCACCTGTGCCAATCAATGGTCTTTAAAACTCCTTCAGGCAGCATTTCTGCACAATAATCTTCATAATAGATTAAGAAAAATTTCTTGTATTTATATTTCTAATATGAAGTGGCTACTTTTGGGGGCAGGGGGCTATATTGATAATGTATGCATGTTCTATAATTTTCTAAAAAGCATTATGGCTCTGTTGGTAAATCATCAGAGTGACTGTCCTCTTTAGTCAGGAAAAGATATAATTTCTGGTTAGAATGGTTAGAATAAATTCTATCTAGCCCAATTGACTGCCTATTGCTTGAATCTATTGCTTTTTAAAATTCTCACCAAGCATTCTCCTAGCTCAGAGTTTCATGCTATAATCTGCAGAGCTTTGGGTGCTCAGAGGCCCTGCTTCAAGGGTTACTGTTGGGAGGAGATGGGGAAGAGCGGGAAAGGTTCATAACGATCTGGCATGGATCCAGTTCTCCCTATTCACACATTGAACAAAAGCAGCTGGAATAGCATTTGATTCACTGAATAAGCTTCTGCATTTGATTTAATTTGCTGAAAGTGTTTCATTGCTCAAGGAAGTGACCTTTTGGTTGAGCCTTAAGGATAAGTAGAAGTTAGCCATGCCAAAATATGATAAAGACACAACCATTTGAGTGGCAAAATATGTGGCCTTAAATAAGTTACAGAGGAGAAATGTCAGAGGAAATGGCAGAGTAATGATCTCCAAAAATTATTCTTAAAAACAATTTAAAAACTGGAAAAAATTTTCAGTCAACTTTTTTAGAATTCTAGAAATTAATCAAAGGCTTTCAGCAATCTGGAATGTACTTATTCAAGAAAGATGGCTGGATCTCAGTAAAAACAGTGAAATTTGTAGCATTTTAACTTTCCCTGTTTATATCCTTCCTCTCCAGTTGCATGGTAAGCTTGAAAACCAACAGCCTCAATCATGGCTGAAAAGCAGCAGCCTGATAGCCACCAAAAGAAATCAAATATAGTCAGATCTCTTTCAGAGACTTATTACATAGAAGTGACATTATTTAACCTGTCTAATTGCTCCCTGGAGAACCCCACTTGCAAGTTTTTCTTTGTTTGATGTGATTCAACATGGAGCTTATCTAGTGGAAAAAGCCATTTTTCCATATTTGTCAAAAAAAATTAGAGGCAATTGTTTAATTTTGTGGCTGCCAGAGGTGGTGGATAACAGTTGGGATAAACAATTAAAAAAAAAAAAAAAAAAAAAAGCTTACAATGAAAAGATATGGAATAAGGTGTTCATGGGGACTTTGAAAACTTCTGATACATGCCTAGGAATCTGGAAGGTCATGTATATACTTAGCACTGAGTATACACAGGACTCTGCATACTCAGAAAACACCTTAGAAAGCACTAAGCTGTCACCTTTAGATGATCTTGAGAATCTGTGCAAACAAGATATGAATGCTAACACAGAGTTGTAAACTACTTGACTGAGTGTTGAAGGTATGTGCCAACACACATAGGGCCCTTGGCAAAGACTGAGAGGCCTATTAATCGCAGGCATTTAGAGAAATCTCTGTGAATTATTATCTGACCACTAACCCAACTGAGCAGAGACGTCAGTGGCCACACATGCTACAGAATACAGACTTACCCAAAGGATTTCAGAAAAGTCACTAAACAAACAAATAGGAACAGCAGTAAGCCCTGGGAAGAGAAGAGAATCCAACTTCCAGAATTTCCACAATGTATTATTTAAATGTCCAGTTTTCAACAAAAAATTACAAGACATGCAAAGAAACAAGAAAGTAGGTCCATGAATGGGGGTTGAGGGTGGAGGAAGCATTCTATAGGATCTATCCCTAACCCTAACCCTAACCTGAGGGTGTTGTCAACCTGAAATAATTGAAAGAATTGGAATCCAATTTTAAAAATTTGTTCAAGTGAAAAGTTGAGAATAGCCATCCAGGAAACAGACTTCAGAGAAATGGGGTCAGGTCTTGCTTATATAAAGTTATATAAAGTTAAGGTCTTGCTTATATAAACAGAAAACAAAGAAATTTAGTAGGATTATAACATTATTTAATACAAGACTAGTTTATGAGTAACAACAATTTTGTTACAATTTTTCTTTTCTTTTCAGCTTGTTTTCTTTTGTTTATAAATTATTTTCATTTCCTTTCCATTTTAAGAGTATATTTAAAATTTTATCCCAGACAATGTAATAGTCGTGAAGTCATGTGAAACAAGAAAGAGGAAAGTTAATTTATAATGAACATCAATGGTTAAGAGGGAAGGGGTCTTCCCTGGTACCCTTTAGTCATTTACAACATTTTACAAAACAAAGTAAGGAAAAATACTAGTTTATAATAAAGAGAAATGGGTTATAGCTTTCTTAGTTAAGGCTTCCTGTTTGTGTGACTCAGGTGTCATTATCATATTCCCTTAAGGCACAAAATATTTTAAAGTTCCAACAACTTGGACTTTGAATTACTTATTTTCACAAAGTCTAGATGTTGGAATTACTAGACAAAGACTTTATATAAGCTACTGGCCAATAAACCCATGAAAAGATGCTCAACATCATTAGTGATTAGCGAAACGCAGACCAAAACCAAAATGAGACACACTTCACACCTACTTGAGTGGCCACAATAAAAAAGATAAATAATAACAAATGTTGTTGAGAATGTGGAGAAATTTGAACCCTCATACATTGTTGGTGGGAAAGCAAAATGATGCAACTGATTTGGAAACAGTTGAAAATTCCTAAAAGTGTTTAACATAATTAGCATATAACCCAAAAATTCCACTCCTTGGTATATGCCCAAGAGGACAGAAAACATGCGTAAATGCAAAAACTTTTATGTAAATGTTCATAGGAGCATAGTTCATAGTACCCAAAAAGTGGAAACAACCCAAATATTCATCAATTCATCAGTTGATAAATAGATGAACAAAATGTTTGTGCACCACATAATGACATTCAGTCAATTAGTGATCAAACATAGAAGAGTAGTTCCATAAGATTATAAGGAACCTGGAAAATTCCTATCACCTAGTGAATTCCCAAAAAAATTCACAGTGAAGGCTTTAGAGAAGCTTTTGCAGACTGTAAAAAGTTTGAGGGGCCAGGCGTGGTGGCTCATGCATGTAATCCCAACACTTTGGGAGGCCAAGGTGGATGGAATGCTTGAGCCCAGGAGTTCAGAACAGCCTGGGCAATATAGTGAGACCTCATCTCTACAAAAAATAAATAAAATAGCTGGGCCCAGTGGCACATGCCACAGTCCTAGCTACTCAGGAGGCTGAAGCAGGAGGATCACTTCAGCCTGGATGGTGGAGGTTGTAGTGAACTGAGATTGTGCCACATGGACTCCCACACCAAAAGGTTTGCATTAATAGAGAGGAATGTTCATGGTACACTGTCTGCTTACAAGCAAATCTGTGATTGGAAGAAAAAAAAAAAAAACCCACCATAAACATATTTCTGAAAAGAATGACACTTCCTCAAGAAGAGCTTCAGGCAAGTCCTTCAGGAGGTATTTCAGAAGACGTTGTTATCATAAGAGATGGCAGTTTCATGCATGTCATTATCCCTGAAGATCTTCTAGTGTGACAAGATGTGGAAGTGGAAGATATAATATTGATTATCCCAACCCTTTGTAGGCCTAGGCTAATGTGTGTATTTGTGTCTTAGTTTTTAACAAAAATGTTTAAAGCGTAAAAAACAGATTTTAGTAGAAAAATACATATATTTAGTATAAAGATATAAAGAAAATATTTTTGTGCAGCTGTGCAGTGTGTTTGTGTTTTAAGCTAAGTGTTTTTACAAAAGAGTCAAAGTAGAAAAAATAATATGTTTATAAGGTAAAAAAATACATTAAGCCAAAGGTTAATTTATTATTGCAGAAACAAAATTTTTAAAAATAAATTTAGTGTAGCCCAAGTGTACAGTGTTTATAAAGACTGCAATAGTGTAATATCCTACGTCTTCACATTCACTGATCACTCACTGACTTACCCAGAGCAACTTCCAATTGAGTAAGCTGGATTATACTATATAGGTATACCATTTTTACTTATTTATTTATTATACATTAAGTTCTGGGGCATATGTGTAGAACATGCAGGTGTGTTACATAGGTATAAACGTGCCATGGTGGTTTGCTGTACCCATCAACCTGTCATCTACATTAGGTATTTCTCCTAATGCTATCCTCCCCTAGTCCCCCACATCCCAACAGGCCCTAGTGTGTGATGTTCCCCTTCCTGTGTCCATGCGTTCTCATTGTTCAACTCCCACTTGTGAGTGAGAACATGCGGTGTTTGGTTTTCTGTTCCTGTGTTAGTTTGCTGAGAATTATGGTTTCCGGCTTCCTCCATGTCCCTGAAAAGGACATGAACTCATCCCTTTTTATGGCTGCATAGTATTCCATGGTGTATATGTGCCACATTTCCTTTATCCAGTGTATCACTGATAGGCATTTGGGTTGGTTCCAAGTCTTTGCTATTGTGAACGGTGCCATAATAAACATATGTGTGCATGTGTCTTTATAGTAGAATGATTTATAATTCTTTGGGTATGTACCTAGTAATGTGATTGCTGGATTGCCACACTGTCTTCCACAATGATTGAACTAATTTACACTCACACCAACAGTGTAAAAGTGTTCCTATTTCTCCACATCCTCTCCAGCATCTGTTGCTTCCTGACTTTTTAATGATCGCCATTCTAACTGGCATGAGATGGTATCTCATTGTGGTTTTGATTTGCATTTCTCTAATGACCAGTGATGATGATGTTTTTTTCATGTGTTTATTGGCTGCATAAACGTCTTCTTTTGAGAAGTGTTTGTTCATATCCTTTGTCCACTTTTTGATGGGGTCGTTTTTTTTTTTTCTTGTAAATTTGTTAAGTTCTTTGTAGATTCTAGATATGAGCCCTTTGTGAGATCGATAGATTGTCAAAATTTTCTCCTATTCTGTAGGTTGCCTGTTCACTCTGACAATAGTTTCTTTTGCTGTGCAGAAGCTGCTTAATTTAATAAGATACCACCCCCTTCCATATTTAGTGCTTCCTTCAAGAACTTTTGTAAGACAGGTTTGGTTGTGACAAAAATCCTTCAGCATTTGTTTGTCTCTAAAGGACGTTATTTCTCCTTCACTTATGAAGCTTAATTTGTCTGTATATGAAATTCTGAGTTGAAAATTCTTTTCCTTAAGAATGTTGAATATTGGCCCCCACTCTCTTCTGGCTTGTAGGGTTTCTGCAGAGAGACCTGCTGTTAGTCTGATGGGCTTCCCTTTGTGGGTAACCCAACCTTTCTCTCTGGCTGCCCTTAACATTTTTTCCTTCATTTCAACCTTGTTGAATCTGAAGATTACGTGTCTTGGGGTTGCTCTTCTCGAGGAGTATCTTAGTGGTTTTCTCTGTATTTCCTGAATTTGAATGTTGGCCTGTCTTGCTAGGATGGGGAAGTTCTCCTGGATAATATCCTGAAGTGTGTTTTCCAACTTGTTGCCATTCTCTCCATCAGGTTCAGGTACACCAGTCAAATGTGGATTTGATCTTTTCACATAATCCCATATTTCTTGGAGGCTTTGTTTGTTCCTTTTCATTCTTTTTTCTCTATTCTTGTCTTCATGCTTTATTTCATTAAGTTGATCTTCTATCTCTGATATTGTTTCTTCAGCATGATCGATTTGGCTATTGATACTTGTGTATGCTTCACGAAGTTCTCGTGCTATATTTTTCAGTTCCATCAGGTCATTTATGTTCTTCTCTAAATTGACTTTTCTAGTTAGCAATTCCTCTAACCTTTTTTCAAGGTTCTCAGCTTCCTTGCATTGGGTTAGAAGAACATGCTCCTTTAGCTCGAAAGAGTTTGCTATTACCCACCTTCTGAAGCCTACTTCTGTCAATTTGTCAAACTCATTCTCCGTCCAGATTTGTTCCCTTGCTGGTGAGGAGTTGTGATCCTTTGGAGGAGAAGAGGCATTCTGGTTTTTGGAATTTTCAGCCTTTTTGTGCTGGTTTCTCCCTATCTTCGTGGATTTATCTACCTTTGGTCTTTGATGTTGGTGATATTTGGATGGAGTCTCTGAGTGGACATCCTTTTTGTTGATGTTGATGTTACTCCTTTCTGTTTGTTAGTTTTCCTTTTACCAGTCAGGGCCATCTGCTACAGGTTTGTTGGAGGTCTACTCCAGACCCTGTTTGCCTGGGTATCACCAGCGGAGGCTGCAGAACAGAAAAGATTACTGCCTATTCCTTTCTCTGGAAGCTTCATCCCAGAGAGGCACCCGCCAGATGCCAGCCAGAGTTCTCCTATATGAGGTGTCTGTTGGTCCCTGCTGGGAGGTGTCTCTCAGTCAGGAGACACAGGGTTCAGGGACCCACTTGAGGAGGCAACCTGACCATTAGCAGAGCTGGAACGTTGTGCTGAGAGATCCACTTCTCTCTTCAGAGCTGTCAGGCAGGGACGTTTAAGTCTGCTGAAGCTGCGCCCATAGCCACCCCTTCCCCCAGATGCTCTGTTCCAGGGAGATGGGGGTTTTATCTGTAAGTCCCTAACTGGGGCTGCTGCCTTTTTTTCAGAGATGCCCTGCCCAGAGAGTAGGAATCTAGAGAGGCGGTCTGGCTACATCAGCTTTGCTGAGCTGTAGTGGGCTCCGCCCAGTTTGAACTTCCTGGTGGCTTTGCTTACACCATGATGGGAAAACTGGCTACTCAAGTTTCAGTAATGGGGGACACCCCTCCCCCAACTAAGCTTAAGCATCTCAGAGCAACTTCAGACTGCTGTGCTGGCAGCAAGAATTTCAAGCCAGCGGATCTTAGCTTGATGGGCTCTGTGGGGGTGGGATCCAATGAGCTAGACCACTTGGCTCCCTGGCTTCAGACCCCTTTCCAGAGGAGTGAATGGTTCTGTCTCGCTGGAGTTCCAGGCGCCATTGCAGTATGAGAAAAAAAATCTCCTGCAGCTAGCTTGGTGTCTGTCCAAACGGTCGCCCAGTTTTGTACTTGAAATCCAGGGCCCTGGTGGTGTAGGCACCTGAGGGAATCCCCTGGCCTGCAGTTGCGAAGACTGTGGGAAAAGTGTAGTATCTGGGCTGGAGTCCACCCTTCCTCATGGCATAGTCCCTCACGGCTTCCCTTGGCTAGGGGAGGGAGCTCCCTGACCCCTTGTGCTTCCCGCGTGAGGTGATGCCCCTCCCTGCTTCGGCTTGCCCTCCATGGGCTGTACCCACTGTCTAACCAGTCTCGTTGAGATGAACTGGGTACTGCCATTGGAAATGCAGAAATTACCCACCTTCTTTATTGATCTCGCTGGGAGCTACAAACCAGAGCTGTTCCTATTTGGCTATCTTGCCAGCAAGCTCCCAGGTGTACCCTTTTTAAATCTTTTATTCCAAATTTTTATTGCACCTTTTCTATATTTGAATATGTTTAGATATACAGATATTTACCATTTTGTTACAATTGACTACAGTATTCAGTACAGTAACTTGTTGTACAGTTTGTAGCCTAGGAATAATAAGCTATACCATGTAGCTTAGGTGTGTAGTAGACTGTCCCATCTAGGTTTGTGTAAGTACACTGTGATGTTCCTGTGTTCGTGAAATTGCCTAGTGATGCATTTCTCAAAACATGTCCTCACTGTTAAGCGATGAATAATTGTATACCTATACAATAGAATATTACTTGGCTATAAAAAGGAATGAAATACTAATACATGATATGACATGAACTTTGAAAACTTTATTCTAAAAGAGTTAAACCAGACACAAAGATGCCATATATTGTATAATTACATTCATATGAAATGTCCAAAATAGGCAAATTCATAAGAGACAGAAAACAAATTGGTGGGAGAGATGGGGGAGAAAAGAATGGGGCATGACTTCTACTGGGTATGGCATTTTTTGGGGGGGATGATGAAATGTTCTGTACTTAGATAGTGGTGATGGCGGCACAACTTTATAAACATAGGAACGACCTCTAAATTTTATACTTTAAAAGGGTAACTTTTATGGTTTGTGAATCATATCTCCATAAATGTAAAATAAAATAAGCTGCAGACTAGAGCACACTGAAATATCTTACTATACATATAAAAAATTTTGATTTTAAAATATGACCCTATGAAAGGGAAGAGCAGGCCGGGCGCGGTGGCTCAAGCCTGTAATCCTAGCACTTTGGGAGGCCAAGACGGGTGGATCACGAGGTCAGGAGATCGAGACCATCCTGGTTAACACAGTGAAACCCCGTCTCTACTAAAAAATACAAAAAAACTAGCCGGGCGAGGTGGCGGGCGCCTGTAGTCCCAGCTACTCGGGAGGCTGAGGCAGGAGAATGGCGTAAACCCCGGAGGCGGAGCTTGCAGTGAGCTGAGATCCGGCCACTGCACTCCGTCTCCAAAAAAAAAAAAAAAAAAGAAAGGGAAGAGCAGTAAAGCAAGAAGAAAAAAGTAGCATTCAGTGAGTATCTCCTATGCGTCAGGTATTGTGCTGGGTGCTGAGGTGTCAAGGAAATAATTTATAGCCCATGCCCTTAAGGGACTCAATCTAGAAAGTGTGAAAAGGATGAATGATGATACAAATCAAGAAATGCTGTCAAAGAAGGCACTGTTAAGTGAATGAAAAGACAAGACACAATCTGGAAGAAATATTACAAATGATGTATCTGATAAAGAACTTAAATGTGGAATAAAGAATTCTCAAAATTCAAAAATAAGAAAACAAACAATCCAATTTAAAAATGGACAAAAATTTGAACACATAATTCAACAAAGATATACAGATGGTAAATAATCACACAAAAAGAGGTTAACTTTGTTAGCATCACTGAGGAAATGCAAATTAAAAGCAAATGTGATACCACTACAAACCTGTTAGAGTGGCTAAAATTAAAAAGACTGGCTATGGTAAACTGAAGAATGGCTCCTGCTCAAAGATAGCCAAGTCCTAATTCATAAAGTCTAAGACTGTTACCTTGTATGCCCCCGCCCCCCATAAAAAAAAACAGAAGGGGAAGGTCTTTGGAGATGTGATTAAGTGGGAGATTATCTGGATGGACCTGAAATACTACCATAATGTTGTAAAAAAAAAAAAAAACTGGGTCTTGTCACACAACCCGGAAAGAATAGGCACGCAGACACTTTGAGGGGTGAGGTGTTAACATAATTTATTGGGCAAAAAGGAAAAAGACTCTCAACAAAGCGACAGGAGTTCCTATTAACAAGGCCCCATCTCATAGACTAAATTCCGGGTTACCACACAGTTATAGGAGGGGCCAGAGTCCTCCCCACTGCAAATGGCGGGAACTTCCCAAAACCCCACCCCATCCTCCCAGTGCGCAGGTCGGTGGGAGATTCTCCGGGGTTGGCAGTCGGGTTTTTCAGCCTTCAGGCTATTTTAGACTTGAAGGCGAGGTTTTGCCGGGAAATCCTTGGCTGCCTCCTGTCTATATAAACAAGTGTTTTCATAAGAGACAGGAAGAGGCAGATTTCACCTGCACAACAGGCAATGTGACTACAGAAGCAGAGATTGGAGTGATACAGCCACAAACCAAGGAATATGGCAACCACCAGAAGTCAGAAGAGCCAAGGAACAGCTTCTCCCTTAGAACTGCCAGAGTGAGTGTGGCCCCACTCATGCTTTGATTTCAGATACTGATTTTGGACCTCAGGCCTCCAGAACTGTGAGAGAATATATTTCTGTTCTTTTAAGCCACTAAATTCATGGTAGTTTGTTATAGCATCCATAGGAACACACACATGGACCACCCCAAATATTAGCAAGAATGTGAAGGAATTGGTACTCTCATATCTTGCTGATAGAAATATAAAGTGAAGTGGTATGACCACTTGGGAAAATAAGGGTAGTTTCTTAAAAAGTTAAACATAACATCTATAAGATGATTCAGCCATCTGAATCCTAGGCATTTACCCAAGAAAAATGAAAAAATATGTTCATAAAAAGACTTGTATAATAATATTCACAGAATATAAACTGGAAATATTTTTCAAGGGGTAAATGCAAAACCAAATAGTGATAGATCCATACAATGGATTACTGCTAAAAAAAAATGAAGAAATGAACTATTATTATAAACCACAATGCGGATGAGTCTCAAAATAATTATGCTGAGTGAAAGAAACCAGGCAAAAGAGAGTACATTACTGTATAATTCCATATATCTAAAATCCTAGAAAATGTAAACTAATCTATAGTGATATAAAGATCAGTGGTTGCCTGTGCACGAATGTGGGGTTAAGAGGCAGGAGGTGGTGATGAATATGTTTGTGATCATGATTATTGCGATGGTTTTGTTTTCCGGAATTGGGGGTTCTTGGTTTCACTAACTTCAAGAATGAAGCCGCCCACCCTCCTGGTGAGTGTTATGGTTCTTAAACATGGTGTGTCCGAAGTTTGTTCCTTCAGACGTTCAGATGCGTCTGGAGCTTCTTCCTTCCAGTGAGTTCCGGGGCTCGCTGACAGGAGTGAAGCTGCAGACCTTGGCGGTGAGTGTTACAGCTCATAAACGCAGGGTGGACCCAAAAAGTGAGCAGCAGCAAGATTCATTGCAAAGAGCCAAAGAACAAACCTTCCACACCTTTGAAGGGGACCTGACCCTGTTGCCACTGCTGGCTCCGGCAGCCTGCTTTTATTCCCTTATCTGGCCCCACCCACATCCTGCTGAGTGGTCCATTTTACAGAGAGCTGATTGGTCCACTTTATGGAGAGCTGATTGGTCCGTTTTGACAGAGTGCTGATTGGTGCATTTACAATCCTTGAGCTAGACGCAGAGTCGCAGAGTGCTAGTCCTCCAAGTCTCCACTAGGTTAGCTACATACAGAGTGCTGATTGATGCACATACAATCCTCTGGCTAGATATAAAAGTTCTCCAGGCCGGCGCAGTGGCTCAAGCCTGTAATCCAGCACTTTGGGAGGCCGAGATGGGCGGATCACGAGGTCAGGAGATCGAGACCATCCTGGCTAACACGGTGAAACCCTGTCTCTACTAAAACAAAACAAAACAAAAAAAACTAGCGGGGGTGGTGGCGGGCGCTTGTAGTCCCAGCTACTCGGGAGGCTGAGGTAGGAGAATGGCGTAAACCCGGGAGGCGGAGCTTGCAGTGAGCTGAGATCGGGCCACTGCACTCCAGCCTGGGTGACAGAGCGAGACTCTGTCTCAAAAAAAAAAAAAAAAAAGAGTTCTCCAAGTCCCCATCCAGTTCAGGAGCCCAGCTGGCTTCACCCAGTGGATCCTGTACCAGGGCTGCAGGTGGAGCTGCCCGCCAGTCTGAAGCAGCGCCTGCACTCCTCAGCCCTTGGGCTGTGGCCACGAGCACAGCCCCGGTTCCCACCCGCGCCTCTCCCTCCACACCTCCCTGCAAGCAGAGGGAGGAGGCTCCTGCCTCAGCCAGCCCAGAGAGGGACTCCCACAGTGCGGTGGCAGGCTGAAGGGCTCCTCAAGTGCTGCCAGAGTTGACACCGAGGCTGAGGAGGTGCTAAGAGTGAGGGCTGCTGTCACATTGTCACCTCTGTTTCACACATGTATACATATGTCATACAAATTGAGTATGTATACATATCCTGTAGTTTAAATATGTGTAATTTATCGGACATTGATTATGCATCAATACAACTATTAAAAAGTAAGTGCTGTCTAAAAACCATGCCAGTAAGCTATGGCAACATGGTAGTGTCCTCAGGAAACCTGATGGGACAGAGGTCTGGGACTTGCTTCTTTAGCCCAGTTGTCTTGACATTCTCATTCTAGAAAGGGAGCCTGGCTTAAACCAGGGTCTGAGGAAACAGGATCATGCTCACAGCACTGGTCTGATAGTTATAGTCATTCTGGGGTACTCTTATTACACATACTCACTGGCCTTTTAAAGTAAGCTCCAGGCATCCACCAGTATTTGCAGAGAAGTGATCTAGAGAGAAAAACAGCACAGGTAAGCTGATGCCCAAGCTGGAGTGATGTAGGCATAAAACTAAGATAGGGGCAGGTGGTTTGGAGGCCACAGGATACAGCAGTTGAGAAGGTAGAGAAAGGTCTAAATGGCCCAGAAACCATCTCCCTCTGCATGGGAGTGGGTGTGGGTCTGTCCTCTCCATGATTGGATGGGACAGGGAATCAAAGTCCCAGGTGCCTTCCAGCAGTGTTCAAGGAGGGCTGGGGCTGGGAGTCTGCTGGCCAAATGGAAATAAAACCAATGGAGAGCCATGGTCTCCAAAGGCAGGTTGGCATATGCCAGAAATACACACAGTGATTTCTCTCTTGTTGTTGTTGTTGTTTTTCTTCTTCCTTCTTTCTTCTTCTTCTTCTTTTTTTTTTTTTTTTTTGAGACGAGGTCTTCCTCTGTCACCCAGGCTGAGGTGCAGTGGCAGCAACAGAGCTCACTGCAGCCTCAAACTCCTAGGCTCAAGCAATCCTTATGTCTCAGCCTGTTGAGTAGCTAAGCCTATAGCCATGTGCCACTATGCCCAGCTGATTTTAAAAACTTTTTGTAGAGATGGGGTTCTCACAACATGGCCCAGGCTAGTCTCGAACTCCTGGCCTCAAATGATTCTTCCATCTCAGCCTCCCAAAGTGTTGGTATTACAGTTCTAAGCCAACAAACTCAGCCTTTCTTTTTTTCTTTAAATAGCAAGAAATAAATTAAATACCAGTAATCTTATTTATATTTATTTACTGAAAAACAAATTTAAATTTATTTACAAATAAATAATTTGTATATTTTATATACTTATTTTAAAATAATTTACCCATATGGGGATTCATATACAATTTAAAAATTAATAGAGTGTGCAGTCAAAAACATTTGAAAAGAAAAGCATTTGGAGATCACTGTTGTATAAACAGTGGTAACCGCACAGCAAACTTCTATCTCTCTTTTTCTCATAGCAAAACTTCTCTTTCTTGTGCAGAACCCTACCGCCTACTCTTTTTTTTTTTTTTTTTTTGAGATGGAGTCTTGCTCTGTCTCCCAGGCTGGAGTGCAGTGGTGTGACCTCAGCTCACTGCAAGCTCTGCCTCTTGGGTTCACGCCATTCTCCTGCCTCAGCCTCCTGAGTAGCTGGGACTACAGGCACCCGCCACCACTCCTGGCTTTTTTTTTTTTTTTTTTTTTTTGTATTTTTTAGTAGAGACGGGGTTTCACTGTGTTAGCCAGGATGGTCTCGATCTCCCGACCTCATGATTCGCCTACCACGACCTCCCAAAGTGCTGGGATTACAGGTGTGAGCCACTGTGCCCAGCCCTCCTACCCCTACTCTTTTTTTTTTTTTTCTTTTGAGACAGAGTCTTGCTCTGTCCCCAGGCTGGAGTGCAGTGGTGCAAGTCGGCTCACTGCAAGCTCTGTCTCCCAGGTTCACGCCATTCTTCTGCCTCAGCTTCCCGAGTAGCTGAGACTACAGGCACCCGCCACCACGCCCGGCTAATTTTTTGTATTTTTAGTAGAGACGGGGTTTCACCGTGTTGGCCAGGATGGTCTTAATCTCCTGACCTTGTGATCCGCCCACCTTGGCCTCCCAAAGTGCTGGGATTACAGGCATGAGCCACCGCGCCCGGCCTACCCCCTGCTCTTAATAGGAGTTAGCTCATGATCTAAGTTCTTGGCAAACAGAGTCCTTGAATTAAAGGGAAAGGGACTTTCTCTTTTCCTTATGATCATGAGCTTAAGGATTATGTGAATCTATAACTTTCTGGGACTCTTTTTACCAGCAGACAAGGAAGCACTTGTCCAAGAATGAATCTGAGAAAGAAAGTAAAGCAAACAAAAGAGAAGGATAATTTCTTGAATCTAAATGTATACAAAGCCAGTTTTACCTTGCCGAAGCTCCATACTAGACGATGAAATGAGTCCCAATAAACAGAAAAGGATTGAAACTATACAGAGTATGTTCTCTGACTACAAGATAATTAAGTTAGAAAAAAATAAGGAAAAGATATCTGAAAAATCCCAAAACACTAGGAAAGGACATAGTAGTACTGTTGAGGCAGGAGGCAAAAGACTTTTCCTCCCATGTCTCTTTTCTTCTGTGAGGGAGATTACACCTAGAAGCACCTCACATCTTTATGCTCTTTCTCATTGACAGGAATGAGTTCCCATCCCATTCCTAAACTTAGTTGGCAAAAGACAATGAGATTATGGTGACTGGCTTAGAGCAATCATTGCTTATGTCTTGGTTTAAAAATAGACTCATCCTCTCTGAGTATATTAATCTTTCAAATAAAATTAAGTATTATTAGCAAGAACATAAGAAAGGGGACAAGGAAGGAAGCAAGGAAAGGAGAGAGAGGGAGGTAGGAAGGAAGGGAGGAGGAACTATTGAGTCAACAAAAACAGTGTCCTTTACAATATTCCAGTTTCTTTGAATAAATTTGCTGTATTTCTGGTTTTTTTTTTTTTTTTTTTTTTTTTTTTTATGGGTAAACCAATCATCCAGAATGCTTTTTGGATGGAAGAAAAACATGATGAATCATGAACAAAGAAAGACATATAAATTCATGTTTTATTGTATTTATCTATATCTAAAAGGAATAGGTGTCAGTTATGTTGGGGTGATCAGACCCAACACCAGGTCGCGGGGGCAATGAAGTCTGGCGGAGTCAAAGGAATGAGAAAAAGACAGTTTGAGAGAGAAAGTGGGACCAGGGGTCCATCATGAGTGTGGAGGCTGTGAAGGCCCTGAGCTCTGGGAGCGCATGCTATTTATTGGTGCTCAAACAAACAGGTGGTGAGGATGTGGGGGTTGAAACGAAACAGTGTATCAAGTGAAAAAAAAACATATGGCTGCTTGAGACAATGGGAGAGCTAGAAGAAAGGGGCCAGCAAGACTAGCAGACATGCAAGCCCTGCCTCAGCTTCTCTCCCAACACTCAGCTTCTCTCCCAACACTCAGCTTTTCTCCCAACAATTTGTTTAACCATTATACATTGATGGTTTTATGTATGAATCCTGAACTTAAAAGACAATTGTAATACTAGCAGTTTGATACTAAAATAAAAAATTCCTACTGTTTTCATTGTAAAGACAAGTATAGGGTGATTTTAAAATAACTATTCCAATTTCAAAGTACCTTGTTTGTAGAAATAACAAAGATTTTAAAATAATACGTGAAACTATTGAGCAAAGTTGTAATGAAGTTCTTGAAGATGACAAACTTGCTTTTGCTCAGTGGCAACACATTCTGAATTTCATAGAAGTGATTTGTCGGGCAGTCACTGGGTTATAATTGAAATCTCCATGTAATCAGGATTATAGTATATAATTTTGTCTCTTATAAAATAAGAAGTAAAATAATTGGCCTAGTTCTGGTCATGAACATGGGGACTCTATTCTGCAGTTGGGTGGAATGTCCTACAAATGTCAATTAGGACAAGTATGCTAATAATATCGTTGAGATCTTCTAAGTCCTTACTGATTTTCTATCTACTTATTCTATCAGTTACTGAAAGAGGAGTGCCAAAACTATCATTCTTCTTCTTCCTCTGTTTTTCTTTTTGAGATGGAGTTTTGCTCTTGTCGCCCAGGTTGGAGTGCAGTGATGTGATCTTGGCTCACTGTAACCTCCACCTCCTGAGCTCAAGTGATTCTCCTGCCTCAGCCTCCGGAGTAGCTGGGATTTCAGGTGCCTGCCACCACACCTGGCTAGTTTTTGTATTTTTAGTAGAGATAGGGTTTCACCATGTTGGCCAGGCTGGTCTTAAACTCCTGACCTTAGGTGATCCGGTAGCCTTGGCCTCCCAAAGTGCTGGGATTACACGCATGAGCCACCGTGCTCGGCCCCAAATCTTCAATTATAATTTTCCCTTTCAGTGATGTCAGTTTTTGTCCTACATATTTTGGATCTTTATTATTAGAGGCATAAACATTTAGGATTATTATATTTTCTTGCTGAATTAGCCCTTTTATCATTATGAAATGTCTCTCTTTGTTGCTTGTAATATTCCTTGTCTTGATGTCTATTTTGTTTGATATTAATAGTTAAGCCTTATGAGGGCAAGTCTAGAGTAGCCATTATTTTACCATTAGTAAGTAAATTTGGTTGCCTCTAAGTTCTGTGTGAGCTCTGGGAGTTATTAAGGAGCCTAAGAGTTGTTCTTTGCACAGTCTTATGAAATTTCACCCCATGGATGCAGAGCTCAGCATTTAGCCAAAGTTTCAAAGGGACCCCATGCAGATTTCGAGATCTGTTTTTGTGTAGTCCCTTCCTCTCTGGTATTCTTCCTTGAAAGTTCCACCTGCCTTAATCTCCCTGAACTCCATTTGCTGTCCCATTAACTCAGTGAGGTTGTGGTGCTTTGCTTGGGTTTCCCATCCCAGCACTATAGTCCAGACGGTGGCTCTAGGCAGAAAGCTGGGACTTTCAAAGGGCTTGCTTTGTTGCCCTGCTCTCAGAGATCACAGTACTGAGCCATGTGTTGTCCAGCATTTCATCTATTTTGTCTAGTTTTCTAGTTGTTTATGACAGTTGGACAATTCTAGTAGAAGTTACTTTTATTGTCAGAGGACTGTCTTGGCTGTTGTAATGTGAGAAATTGATAGTTGACTTTACAGCAGCCATTTTGTGACAATGAAGAGAAAGCCAAGAGGAGCTGGGAGAAACCAGTCAGGGCTACGATCGTTGAGCCGTTGTATGAATCAACAGTAAACCTGCCTACTTCTGGACCTCTTGCTATGTGAAATAAAAACTCCTACTTGGGTATTATGTTATTTGAAGGCACATTTCCTAGCTAATTCATAAATTAAAAGCCCTGTTACTAGAAGACAGAAATAAATCTATCCCCAAACCTAGGCTGGTTAGTGCAAATGAACATTAAATTTAAGTTCAAGGTGAGACGTTATATGTTAGGGACTACATAATTCTCATTAGCCAGTAAAATATTAACTATCTTTAAGAGACTCTTCTTGGAATAAAATTCTAAAAAGCAATATTATTGTGCAAGCCTTTATTCAAGAGTCATAAGAATCATGCATGCTTAGATGTTTAGATATTGGGGAGCAGTCCTAGTAGAGGGGTAGTTTCTTACCACTCTCAACACATAATAAGTGCCATGGCGATCACCTGTTGAATAAGGTGCCCTTTTACTTCCTCAGTGGTTATGGTCCTGCAGAAAAATGTCCTTGATTATAGTGTGGCTGATAGCACAGACACACAACGACAAAATGGATTTACCTCCTGTTACCTTTGCTGAGCTGAGCAAGCCAAAATGGAATAAAGTCATTGTATGTCTTCATCTATTCCCCCGATAATATCCATTATGTGATACTCTTAAAGGCCATAGTTTTCATTAGAACGAAAGGACCCATACTTTTTTTTTACCAAACAGCAAGCAGGTCATCTTTTGCATACCACGTATTCACTGCTACCTGGAAGAGTCCTTCCTCTTTGTTGGTAGCAGGCTGAATGGTCCTCAATTGGCAGGACAGGAGAAAAAATTTATCAGCTCGTTAGATTGTTACAACATAATTTTTCTTCTCTCACTCTTACTTTTTCTTAGCTGCAAATAGGGATGATAATATTTCCCTAAGGTTGTGAGAGTCAGATGGTACTTTTCAAAATGGCTTTGAAAAGTACTTTGCTGAAAGATGCCAGCACGAGGTGAGTGAAGTGTCTAGGGTATTCACACAGCTAGGTTTCTCCATGCAGAGAGAGCCAAGATAACTCTAACAAGGTATTTTTTTTAAAACGTAGATTCCCCAATATTGGAAAAGTTCTTAAAATCAATTGGTGGCAATATGAATGGAGATCCAGGTCAAAAATTATGGATATAGGCCAGGCATGGTGGCTCACACCTCTAATCCCAGAACTTTGGGAGTCCAAGGTGGGTGGATCACTTGAGGTTAGGAGTTCAAGACCAGCCCGGTAGACGTGGTGAAACCCCATCTCTACTAAAAATACAAAAATTAGCTGGGTGTGGTGGCTCACGCCTGTAGTCCCAGCTACTTGGGAGGCTGAGTCAGTAGAATTGTTTGAATACATGAGGCAGAGGTTGCTATGAGCCAAGATTGCACCACTGCATACCAGTCTGAGTAACAGAGTGAGACCCTATCCTCTCTCCTGCGAAAACAATAAAATAAAGATATAAAATAAGCGGTTGACTAACTTTGGCTTTGAAAATCTCAGATGTACAAGTAGTGGGAATATCAGAGCAGGAGAAAGGGAAAGATCCTTCTAGAATCTGTTTAGAGAGATGATTTGGGATAGGTAAGGTCCTGAACCCAGTTCTCTCATTATTTATTTCAATTTATGTGACAAATCTTATTTTGATGAGTATAAGCTCCTTCACTTCAGAGGCACGTAAATTATCTATAGGTAATCAGGGCACTTTTTGTCATTTCCTGAATTGCTCCAAGTACCCACAAATCATATTGATGTGTCCTAAAAGCATCTACTTAAAAGAGCAAAGACAGACTATGGGATAACTTAATGGATTAAATGCCAGAGGCATGTTCTTGAGACATGCATTCCCCTTTGTCTCTGCTTGATTTCTCTTTCTTATGAAGAACCATGGTGGAAGTAATTTACATAAAGCTCAGATGAAGTATCCAGTAGGCCAGGAACATTCTGTCTCTTGTGCTGTACAATCTGTTTATTCCAATTCAACTATGGATGTACATGCTATTTAGCTGTACAAGGTATTCTTTTGATCTGTAAAACTGATTAGCCTCTTCAGCTCTAGGCTGTTGTGCATTTAAATCTTTTCTCAACAAAAAAATGAATTAATACTTTTTGTAAAATACATGGCAAATACTGAGATTGTATGGGTTAAGGTAAATCAAGCAAGGTACTGGAAAATATACCACATTAAATATAATTTAGTTTCCCATTTAAATGACAAACATTAGTGGTCTCCTTATAGGTATATATTAAAAGTTAAGCCTGATAGCTATTGTAAATCTATCAGTCAATTTTAATTTCCTCTGAATAGCCTTACTATTCCAATATTTCATGCAATATTTCTAACTGGTAACCATAAATCACCTGTTATATGAAAGAATCCGGCTGTGATGGATGTGGCAGCTGCCCTCTGGGTCAGTAAAATGTATTCAGTTTCTGTCAGGGGTCCACTAAGTTGAATGTGTCTCATTCTGCTTTTTACTTTAGGAGAGAGCAACTTTGTTAAACAGATTTCTTGTTTCCGTCTTTTCCATTGAATCATTAAGATAGTTATTCGTAGCTTTCAGTAAAAATAACCATAGTTTTAATTTTTCCTCTCTAACATCGTAAGAAGTTACTTTTAAGTACATTAATGTTATTTTTGAACACAAGTAGTAAATGGGATTTAAGCTGGTTATAATCTTGAGAAATCTACAAAAGCATAAATCAAGAGCAATGATTTATTGGCACGGGATTGATATTGTATATGTGATCTTGATAGTTGCCTCCATTTTCTTCTAATTTGCATGCGTCGCACTACAGAAACAAAAAATTAAATATAGAATAGGATGTGACCTTTGTTTTTGCAATGTGTGTCTGATGGAAGTTTTCGTGTTTCTTGAGGCAATTCTTTACTTTGGATTTAGAGAATTTTCTCCTTCATCAGGTGGTCATTTAATCAGTTGTCTTAGCAACCTCCCCGCCTTCTTTTCCTTCCCAAGGCCTCAAAGTCTCACCTTGTTGGAGCTACCAGATGCAGAAACCTGGCGTGCCTTTACACTTATGCAAGCCTATTCCTTTTTATTCTTGTTCTTTTTTTCAAAAACTCCAATCAAAGGAAATGAAATTCAAAGCAAATCAAGGACACCTTTACTGAAGTGAAGTTGGGATAATAGCCTTCAATCTAGAGCTACTTTCTTAGCAGAATCTCTGCTAGATGTCTGATGTTCAGATACCTCAGGTTTGTATTGGAGCAGAATATCCTATCCTCTTGGATGTTAAAAAAGCAAAAAAAAAAAAAAAAACCATAGAGAGATAGATCAGTCAGAGTCTTAGGAGAATAAAAATATACCTTGAGGGATGACCAATATTTCAAAGGATCACTTTTATTCTTTCTTAGCTGTGTAATAAACAGGCCCTGGTGTTAGGCTCTGGAAGCTCCACCGTGTTGGCAGGGTTTCCCCAGCCAGGAGCTCTCTCCTCTGATAGATTTGGGGGTTTGTGCCCTCTCACTGCTGCTACAGATGCTGCTCTTTCATTGTCCACTCAGGGGCCCTGCCACAATTGTTTGCTGCCAAACTCTTAGCAAGGATATCAGATATGAGTTATGAAAATATCTAATTTGTAGTAAATCTAATGGTTATTAAATTGATGTACCATTACAGTGATCATTTTCTGATTGGAAACTCAAGAGCAGTACCAGACCTGCTGTCCTTGTCCTCAAGCTCTAAGTGTTACATTAAATCCTCTCTATGCAACCCTATCTATCCTTCAAAGGGAGTCTGGATCATAGATGGTAACCCCAAATTATTATTATGAAATGTATTCTTTATCACTTCTCTTCCTTTTTCTAATCAGAGCTTCCCATTTTAGCACTGTAGTCCAACAATTATTAGTTTTATTTTTAACAACTAAGCTTGAATGATACTCTCCTTTAAGGTTTGAAAAAAAATAATTAGAAACCTGATGATTCAAGGAGGATTATTGTCAGCTTTAACACATAAAATCACCTGTCACAGTAATGTAAGATACCTTCAGTTCAAACAGCCCAGGTCACAAAAGCAGTATCTCTGGACCCCGGTTTCCTCGTATATAAAGTAGAGGCATACTACATAATTTTTTAGGTTTCTCTCACTTCTAATATGTTCTGAGTTCAAGAATCAGTCCATTATAGAAGTTTATTGTTAGAATTCCGGGATCTCCTGTTTGCTTAAGTCAGAGACCCCCTTTTCTATCTTCATTCTCACTAGTATCTCTTGTATTAGAAAATAGCTCTTTATTAGTTTGAAAAAACATTTATTAAATGTTTACTGTGGACCAAGCACTCTCATGGGCACTGAAAATATAAAGACCTTACACTCAGGATGCTATGGTCTAGTTAAGGGGTGCCCTCATCCTTCTTTCCTGTTGGTAATTATTACTATATGATTTACCCATCTCTTTCACCATCCCTTCTCTGTCTCCTTTGACAATTCCTCTTCCTTTTTGCATTTTAAATCAGTCCTAAGAATTGTCATCTTTCTGTCCTCATTTACTTACATTTTTCCCCTGAGAGCTCTCCTAGTGGCCACAAAACATAGGTCTTCAAAAACGCTCATGCCCTTGATGACTCCAGCCCTGTGGCCTTAAACCATTCTGTCACGCCCACATGCCAGGCCAATAATACAAGGCACAGACACTGTCATTGTATTTCTCTACCAAGAAGATTCCTCAATTCTACCTTAACCTGCTGTGGGCATTTCCATCTCATTCCCAGTTCTTAGTTTTGTCTCCATTTTTGGATCTTCTCCCATCTTCACAATGCTCACTGAACATGGTTTCTGTGTTAGTTTCCTAGGGCTGCTGTAATAAATTACCACCAACCGGGTGGCTTAAAACAATAGAAATGTATTATCTCACAGTTCTGGAGACCAGAAGTCCAAAACCCAGGTGTCAGTAGGGCCAGGCTCCCTTTAAAGGTTCTTGGGAAGGATTCTTCCTTGCTACTTCTATCCTCATGTGGTTTCCAGCAGTCCTTGGCATTCATTGACTGTTAAATGCATCCCTGGAATATCTGCTGTGTCTTCACATGGCCCTCTTCCCTGTATGTCTATATCTGTGTGCAACTTTCTCTCTTCTTATAAGGATACTAGTCATTGGATTTAGGACCCACTCTAACCCAGTATGACATTATCTTTATTACATCTGCAAAGACCTATTTCCAACTAAAGATCACAATTACAGGTTCTCGGTGGACATGAACTTAGAGACGCTATTCAACACAGGGCGGTTTCCCTCATGTGGCCCTTGACAAGCAATGACTTTGTCTTAGACTCATACTCTGGCCTTCTACTCATGATCATCTTGGGAAGGCAAACCCCATCAAGCTCAGATACCCAGGAACCAAGATTCAGTATTGACATGGCCAGTGGGTTATGTGTATGTATGTATACATATATATCCTACTGGTTCTGTTTCTCTAGTAGAACCCTGACTTACATAGCATACAATAAACCTTTGTCGAATGAATGAACTGAATATAAAAATGAACAATAGGCTAGGTGCAGTGGCTCATGCCTGTAATCCCAGCACTTTGTGGGGGCCAAGGCAGGTGGATCACCTGAGGTCAGAAGTTCGAGACCAGCCTGGCCAACCTGGTGAAACCCCATCTCTACTAAAAATACAAAAAAATTAGCCAGGCATGGTCACAGGCACCTGTAGTCCCAGCTACTTGGGAGACTGAGGCAGGAGAATTGCTTGAACCCAGGAGGCGGAGGTTGCAGTGAGACAAGATCACGCCACTGCACTTGAGCCTGAAGCCTGAGCAACTAGAGCAAAACTCCATCTCCATCTTAAAAAAAAAAAAAAAAAAAGCCTTCTGTAGCCAGGCACTGATTTTATTTTTCCATATTTAGTATATTCCTCCTTCTACTAACAGGTGAATCTTCCTTTAACATAAATTTTATCATTTTATTCATCTTCTAAGACATTGATTTACCCTAGTTGCTTAGATTTTAGTAGGTCATAATCTGAGCTCTCTGTCATCACATAGTAAGATCTAGTGGTTAAAAACATGGTCTATGGCATCACAAAGACCTGAGTTTATTCCAGGATTCACTATTTACTATATATGTGACACTGGATATATTATGTTATACTCTTACTAGACCTCCACACCTGTGAGGCTGTAATGAGGCACCCAATAGTCCAACTGGGGTGATGTTAGAGACGGCCAAGTAGAAAACGAGTGTTTCCAGCCTACTTCCTTTTCCTGGAGTGGTCTCAGAGGAGGCTTAGGAGAGAGTCATGACTTACACTATTGCCCAACAGTAATGAGGCCACTCTCACTGCAGTGAATACATATAAATCAAAATTAAAAATGAAACACCATTTACAATTGTCCCCCCAAATGACATGCTCACTTAGGTATAACTCTAGCAAAACATGTGCAGACATATATTCATGAAGTTGAAGACTCAATATAATAAATTGTCAGTTCTCCTCTATTGATATAGCGGTGTAACACAATTCCTATCAAAATCCCAGCAAGACTTTCTGTAGATATACACAAAATTATTCCAAAATTATTTAGACAGAAAAGGAATTACTGTAGAAATTTTTTTGAAAAAGAATACAGTAAGAAGAATACAAGTACTCAATGAAAAACTTCTTATATATAACTACAGTAACCAAGACTGTGTAATAATGGGTAAGGGATAAACACATAGATCAATGAAGCAGAATACAGAACTTAGAGACAAACCCACAAAAATATGCCCAACATTTGCACCTTTGTCAAAGGTGCAAAAATATTAAATGAAGGAAATATTGCCAAGAAATGGTGCTGGAGCAAGTTGATATCCATTTACCAAAAAACAGAATCCCAACATAAATCTTACACCCTATACAAAAAGTAACTCAAAATGGATCATGGACTTAAATGTAATACTATAAAACTTCTAGAAACAATATATAAACTTTTAGTTTTTTTATATTTTGTCAAAGAGTTCTTAGAGTTGACACCAAAAGTATGATTGATAAAAAAGTTGGTAAGTTAGACTTCATCAAAATTAAACATTTTATTCCGTGAAAGATCTGGTAAAAGGATAAAGGACAAGATAGACATAGTGAGAAAATATTAATATTTTCAAGCCACACATCCGAACAAAGCACTAGTATTGAGAACATGGAAAGAACTCTCAAAACTCAAAAGTAAAAAAGTAAATGGTCCATTTAGAATATCAGCAAATACATGAAGAGGATTTTCATCAAAAATGTACAGATGGCAAACAAAATGATTATCAACATCATTAGCCATTAGAGAAACACAAATTAAAACCACATTGAATGGTTGCAAGGGACTAGAAGGAAGGGATGAATTGGTGGGACATGGATGCTTTTTATTTTAAAGACTTTATTTTATATTTGAGACAGAGTCTCGCTCTGTCATTCAGGCTAGAGTGCAGTGGCTTGATCTTGGCTCACTGCAACCTCCACCTCCCAGGTTCAAGTGATTCTCATGCCTCAGCCACCGGAGTAGCCAGGATTACAGATGTGCACCACCATGCCCAGCTAATTTTTTGTATTTTTAGTAGAGACAAGGTTTCATCGTGTTGGCCAGGCTGGTCTCAAACTCCTGACCTCAAGTGATCCACCCACTTCAGCCTCCCAAAGAGCTGGAATTACAGGCTCGAGCCACCATGCCCAGCCAAGACTTTATTTCAGAGCAGTATTAGGTTCACAGCAAAGTTGAGAGAAAGCTAGAGAGATATCCCATATATTTCCTGCCTCTATACATGTGTAGTCTCCCCATTATCAACATCCTCTACACAGAGGATTTTTAGGGCAGTGAAACTCCTCTGTATGATACTAAAATGGTGAATGCATATTGTATAAATTTGTCCAAACCCCCAGAATGTATAACACCAAGAGTGAATCCTAATGTAAACTGTGTAATTTAAGTGACAATGACATGTCAATGTAGGTTCAACTGCATGGGCTCAAGGTAGTTAAGAGCTCAGGCTTTGGAGCCAGAGGGATGTTGGGAATGGAGGAGACTGCATGTGTGGGAGTAGAGGACGTACGAGAAATCTCTGCACCTTTCACTCAATTTTGCTGTGAACCTAAAACTTCTCTAAAAAAAAGTGTATTAAAAATCATGAGATATACTATACACACGTTAGAATGGCCAAAGTAAAAAACAGTGACAACACCAAATGCTGGATCACTCATATGTTGTTGATGGGAATGTAAAATGGTACAGCGTCCCTGGAAAACAGTTTGGAGTTTCTTAAGAAACTAAACCTACAGCTGCTATACCACCAAGTTATTGAACTCCTGGGCCTTCATCACAGAAAAATGAAAAGTAAGTTCACAAAATACACATGTTTATGAACATTTATAACAACTTTATTTGTAATAGCCCCAAACTGGAAACAACACAGAGATCCTTCAATAGGTGAATGGTTAAACAAACTATGGGATATCCATACTATTGAATACTACTCAGCAATGAAAAGAATAAACTACTGATACACATAATAACCTGAAGGAATCCCCAGATAATTGTGCTTAGTGAAAAAAGCCAATCCCAAGATGTTAAATACTTAACGATTCAACTGGAATAATATATTTATAGAAATAGAGGCTAGATTAGTGCTTGCCAGGAGTTAAGGAGGGGGTGGTATCAAGAGGAAAATGAACGTGTCTATAAAAGCACAACTTGAGGCATCCTCATACTCACAGAAACAGTGGAAATATTCTACATTTTGACTCTATCAATGTCAATATCCTGGTTGCAATATTGTGCTATAGTTTGGTAAGATGTTACCCCTGGGAGGAGACTGGTTAAAAGGTACTTCTGACAACTGCACATGAATCTACAATTACAGTCTTGCACCACATAATGACATTTCAGTCAACAACAGATTGTATATACAACAGTGGTCCCATAAGATTATAATACCATATTTTTGCTCTACCTTTTCTATGTTCAGTTATACAAATACTTACCATTGCCTACAGTATTCAGTACAGTAGCATGGTTTGTAGCCTAGCAGCAATAGGCAATACCATACAGTCTAGGTGTATCAAAGACTGTACCATCTGGGTTTGTGTAAGTACAGTCTACGATGCTCACATAATGACAAAATCACATAATGATGCATTTCTTGGAATGCAGCCCCATCGTTAAGCAACACATAACTATTTCAAAATAAAAAGGTTAATTTTTAAAAAGTTATTTGGAAGGCTAAGTTAGGAGGATTGCTTCAGGCCAGGAGTTTGAGACCAGCCTGAACAACATAGTGAGACCTTGTCTCTACCAAAAAAACTTTAAAAATTAGCCAGGCATTGTGACATGTGTCTGTAGTCTGAGAGGATAAGGTGGGAGGATTGCTTGAGCCCAGGAGTTCAGGGATGCAGTGAGCCAGGATTGTACCACTGCACTCTAGCCCGGGCAACAGAGTAAGACCCTGTCTCAAACCCCCCGCCTAAAACTTATGATAAGTTGGATAACTTGTTATATCATGGCTTGTATTATATATCATATCATATATCATAATTATCTTGTATATTTTTCGCCATTTATTCCAAGTGAGATCATCTTGTCTCCCTAATAGGTTTTGAACGACCCCGGGGTAGAAACTGTCTCTCTAGTCTTGTCTCTAGAATGGTGTTTGGCACTAAGTAAACATTCAGAAAGCATTTACTGAGTGAATATTGTTGAATGAATTCTCTGTTCCTAGGAGAGATAGATATAAATAAGCATATGACTTGAGCTTATTTGTCAAACCAGGTAGTATCTGCCCAAAGTCCACGTCATTTTTCCCAAGGATAAGATTCAGCAACACGGAGCAGTCTCAATAGTCATGCCCAGACAAACTGCCTTCCAATGCTCTCCCCACCCCACTGGAATGTTGAAGGAAGAGGAAATGAGATAGGGTAAAGATCTCAATAATATTTTTCCTGCTTGGAGAAGCAGAGAAGGAACTTGACACATAAAATAAAGCAGTAAGAAATTTTATGTAAACTCAAATTTCTAACTTGAAGCAGAGAGCAACAGAGGAGGAAGCATGGTGTTACCTCTTACTGTACTGTCTCTGCAGCTTCCAGAGAAAGTGATCATGGACTCTGTGTGCTTCCCTGGTCTGGGAGCAGATCCTTAAAGGGGCTAGCCAAGCTGGATATAAATCAGAACATTTTTAGGATATAATTAATACAATCCATTTTTTGATTCATGTTTTTAAAGTCTAATTTAGGGAAACCGGGCTTTTGTTTCTTTTTGTTGTTGTTTTGCTATTTTTAATCTCTTGTTGCCTAGCTATTAGTTTATGTATGTCTATATTAAATCTTAATATTTGTCTCAATACTGATAAGAATAAAAATACTAATTGCCTCCTAAAATATGCAGTGGCCAATGAAAATAAACCCAATAGAAGTTCACCTACGTTGTTACTAGTTTTATAAATGCTAAATTAAGATATGATTAGATGAATATTTATAGGCCAGATATTAATTGGCCCTTCATTAAATGACACATATTATAGAACATTAGTGAAGATGAATAAGACACTTTTTTTTTCCTTGAAGAGCTCACAAACCAGAAGACAACAGACATATAAAACCAATTATAGGCCGGGTGTGGTGGCTCACGCCTATAATCCCTGCACTTTGGGAGACCGAGATGGGTGGATCACGAAGTCAGGAGATTGAGACCATCCTGGCTAACACGGTGAAACCCCGTCTCTACTAAAAATACAAAAAATTAGGTGGGTGTGGTGGCGGGCGCCTGTGGTTCCAGTTACTTGGGAGACTGAGGCAGGAGTATGGTGTGAACCCGGGAGGCGGAGGTTGCAGTGAGCCGAGATCGTGCCACTGCACTCCAGCCTTTGCAACAGAGCAAGACTCCGTCTCAAAAAAACAAAAACCAAAACACAAAGAAAAAACCAATTACAACACTGTAATACAAGCTGTAATAGGGTGTGTTCACAAAGTCATGGAAACATGAAGAAAGGAGAAACTAACTCAACCTGAACGTGGTGGTTAGTTTGTCATAGAATCCAGTGGTTTTCAAAAGATCTCAGTTCCTCAGGTCCCAACCTGTCTCTTTATTTACCTGTGAGAAATTACATGGCACCATGTTGGTTTTAAAATTTCAGATCTGAGGTTTCCAATATTTGTGCCATACTTGAACAACCTGCCTGAAGTCCAACTATTTCCAGGTACTGCCTGGAGAGACAGTGGGTAGAGTTAAGAGCCCAGGCTTTGGAGCCAGACTCCTTGGGGTCAAATCCCAGCTTGGCTATTTATCATATGACTATGGCTAAGTTACTTCTCTGACTTCACTCTCCCCAATTGTAAAATGGAAGAAAAGAAATAGTAATATACCTATCCCTCACAATTTTTAAAACCATCCATGAATTTGAATGGCATATTCATCTCATTGCATCATTAGTCTATTACTTTCAAACACTTACATGACTTTTGGCTATATAGAAACAATAATATATATTTGGCTGTATTATACTGCATGATTGGTTTGATTCCCCATCAATAAGAATAAGAATAAATTTCAAGTTTCTGAAATAGCTCATGCAACTTTTCATGACATCACGTAATTTTCCAGGATACATATACCTACATAAACAAATAAACTAGATGTTGTAGCATTAGAATCCTGGCCGGAAATAAGTAGTACACTGAATTTGGGTGGTTTGAGGAGAGTTTCGAAAAGGAACACTTGACAAAGATGTGAAGAGGATGTAGGGGAACCACAGTGAGTGCAGCACCCAGGGGTTAGTACCATCAGGGAGTCATTTCCATTCCTGGACCTGAGGGGCACGGGAGGGAGCAGTTATCAGAATTCAGAGAGGGTTGCTTGATAGGAGCTGCTGTCTCTGGTAGGACCATGGCAACCCAGCAGAAAGAAATCTGGTGAAAAAGACACCCTGATCTCCCCCTCCTCTCTCCCTGAGATGACCTTCAGGTTCCCTTTATTGGCCAAACCCAACAGAAAGAGAGTAAGGGAAACATTGAGGCCAGGCATCCAGGTCAACTTCCCAGAACACAGCACGGTTGAGATTGGTAGAGAGTAGTTCTGAAGGGACAAATGAAAGAAAACTAATAGAGAAACCTAGTAATTTTATGGGGAGATTCTACTGCAAAACAACCACAAAGCAACAACAACAAAAAAACACAATGAAACAAAAACAAACTCAAGACTGGTTGACAACTTGTCACTAACTGACCTCTAAGACCGAATTCAAGCCTACTGAAAAAATGTCTGCAAAAGCTGAGAAGCATGCTGGAAGAACATCCTCCTAAATTTTAATTTCAGAACTAGCTACGGCAGTTCACAGGGAATGTCTCCTTCAGAATAGATAACCAGGAGGCAGAGGAAAATAAATGACGAAGATTTCCCTGGAGGACAGAGCCAGGGTCTTAGGCAAGAGCTTCATTCTTCCTGTCCAGCAGGATGTAATATGGCCTGTTTGTTTCCTATCCACACCTTTCCAAATGGGAGTTTTGACTGTAGTTATCCTGTTTCTTCCCCCACCATTGTATACTGGGTGTGTTTAGACTGGATAGCTTTAGTTTTAAGCTTAAGTTTACAAGGTCCCTTGGAACCATAATCAGAACTGTTGGAGAGAACTGGATACCACAGAGAGATTCTGGAGTTGAATCTGGATGTAGTAATTAAATGAGAGTGGAGGGTTGTATTTCTTGGGGGAAGGGATAAACATATTCCATATGAAATGAATATGTGGAAATAAGGAAAGGCGTGAATATTGTGGAGCCAAAGGGAAAGCCTGAGGTGGACACTGTAGACAGCCTATCCGAGAGTCTCTCACAAACCCTTTCCCTTGCCTTTCTCTACTAGAGAGACTGAAAAGCTAAAAGACACACCTCCCCAGACTCCCTTGCAGCTAAAGAGAACACAGTTGTGGATGCTGAAATGTTGAAAGAAGTCACCAAGGATGGGTTACTTTCCTTCTTTATCCTTAGACTGTAAATGTGGTGCCTACATTGGAGCAGTCATCTTCTGACCATGGCGATGAATTCTGCATACTAAAGCTAATAGAGCAAAAAGAGATGAAACCTGGTTTCCAGAATCTTACTTAGCACGTTTTTCAGCCATGTGATCATAATTGATACAGACTTACCTCATATAATGCCCATTTGGTTGACAACTCTCTGCTGTAGCAAATCTTTAAAATTTATACCTTTTCTTCAGCAATGTCTCCTTTTGTTGTCTTTATGACTTTTTCACCTCAAAACATACTAAGCAGAAATACCATAAGAAGTGACATTTTGACAGTACAGTTTCAGGCAAAGTCACACTCAGATAAATCCTGACCAAACAGCTGTTAGAGAACATCATATAGTCCAAATATGAATTGTTCACCATATTGAAAGGATTAAATTCATGAAAATGTAAAGCATTTAGAATAGTGCCTATTACATAATGACACAGGCAGGGCCAACTACATGGGTATGCAGCCTGTGGATTCACAGAGGGCTCAGTACTTAGGAGGATTCCATGCTTGGTTTAATGCTGCTGCTGTCATCTGGATTTCTTAAAAATTTTATCTTTAAATGTGTGTATTATAAAAATTTTATCTTTAAATGTGTGTATTATAAAAATTTTATGTTTAAATGTGTGTACATAAACTCTGATGGAAAAATAGAGGATGCACACGAGCAGAGGAGACACACGCAATATGTGTGCCCTCTATTTCTTGCTGCCTTATTTGTATATACTGTGTTGTCTGAGATGCCCATGAACACAGAATTCTAGTGGACTCAACTGTCCTTGGGATTTCGGGAAGACTCAAAGTAAGAACAAAGTAAATATGTCTACAACTACAAATATGCTATGTCTACACTACGATGTGATGGTATTGACCTCCCCAGGAGGCCATGCTTTCTGTTTGAACCAAAACTTGCTTTGAATGCAGAAGGAAGGCAGTGGCATTCTGAGAAATATTAACAACCAAGGAATCCCATCACATCTTTTTTTTTTTTTTTTTCTGAGATGGAGTCTCACTCTGTTGCCCAGGCTGGAGTGCAGTGGCATGACCTCGGCTCACTGGAACTTCCACTTCCCAGATTCAAGCAATTCTCCTGCCTCAGCCTCCCAAGTACCTGGGACTACAGGTGTGTGCCACCATGCCTGGCTAATTTTTGTATATTTAGTAGAGATGGAGTTTCACCGTAATAGCCAGGCTGGTCTCGAACTCCTGACCTCATGATCCACCCGCGTCAGCCTCCCAAAGTGCTGGGATTACAGGCATGAGCCGCCATGCTTGACCCACATCTTTTATGTTCATGTTATTTTCCTATATTAGCAAACCACTTATGTTGAAAATTATAACATAGAAGGAAAGGCAAAGATATGGCAACCCATAGTTCATTTTTCTTTCAGTCATTCGTCCCTCAGTCATAAAGCACAGGTAGAGAGTGTTGGTAGAATATCCGTGTATCAAGAAGCAAAACAAAAACAGTTGAATTAGTTTTGCAAAAGATTTCCACTGTTCTGGTAAGAGCAAAATACATATTAATGTATAAGCTACAAAAGGCAAATTGTGTAATTTCAGTGAGTCCACATAGAAGTTAAATGCTTATTTATTTACATTTAAAACTGGCATTGTGCAACATAAAAGCAAATGCTAAAATTCATAGTATTAATTTAAAATTTTACTTTTTTTTTTACTTAGAATGGCATTAATTAGAAAATTATAAACACAGGACAAGTTGAGAGAGAGACTGCAAAAGAAAGAAAATAGTTTTATATTTTAGTAAATATAACTAACAGCATTTTTTTTCTGAACAAGGAACCTTGCATTTTTATTTTGTACTAAACTCTATAAATTATTTAGCTGGCCCTGAACATAATGTGCATTTACACATAGCATATGAGCAGTAACTATCAAAGAGTTATACTAAGTACTAATTAGACATTCTCTTTGATAGAGGGAGAAGAAAACACAAGTTTGCTAAAACAGCCTATTCTAGCTATAGTGTATAACTTAGCTGAAGATCCACATTTTGTAATACCTGGAAAAAAGAAAACAAATGATCTCCCTAACCTAATGTTGATGCAAGCAAGAGCCATAGTTGGAGACACTGTGGGATCCAGGAGACACACGACCCCTTGAGCCCTCCCCAGGTACCTCTTCTCCTGTGAAATAGGGACAATGACTCTCACTGTGAATGCCAGTTTGGATGTGGCTGCAGGGAAGGAGCAGGTTAATGGTTGCTGCTCTACCTCAGTCTATTTTACTTTATTTTATTTTTTTCCGAGACAGAGAGTCTTATACTGTTGCCCAGGCTCTGGAGATTACAGGTGTGTGCCACTACGCTCAGCTAATTTTTGTATTTTTTGTAGACACAGGGTTTCACCATGTTGGCCAGGCTGGTCTTGAATTCCTGGCTTCGAGCAATCCTCCCACCTCGGCCTCCCGAAGCACAGGTGTGAGCCATTGTGCCCAGCACAGTCTATTGTTTCAAATTGTCCTGAGGCAGAGTCCAAGTGAGTGTCCAAAAATTGGCACAGGCATCCAGGCCTGTTGAGAGAATAAAGAATTTTGGAGGTCAGATTCCATGCCCAAAGTTGATGACTCAAATGGTTCTAGAGCATGAGTTAATAGCCTATGGAATTGAAGCCTGCTAAATTTGTTAAGGAGTTATATGGTCACAGAGCTTTTAAGCATGTGTCCCAACAGTTTCAATTGCTCAACCTCCTTTAGCCCCCAGAATTCATACCAGTTGAAAATAGCCTCAAAAGAGATACAGCCACTGGAAGACCAGTCCCAATCTCCACTGTAGTTCTGGGAGGTCTTGAGGGAGAGCTTCAGAAAGCAGTTTGAGTGATCAAGGAAATCCATAAGCAAAGGATATTTTTCCCCTAGGAGCCGAAGCTGGGGCAGCTGACAGGTAGATCAAGGACCGCCAAGGTGTGGAGTCCCTGCTGTTCCTGTCCAGCAGGAACAAATGTATGTCACAGTCCAGAGACTACTGTGTTCTCTCTTTTCTCAAATCGGAGTTGATATTGAAGCTATCCTGTTCTCTCGCCAGTATTTTATATCACACTGTATGACTTGGTTAAATGGGAAGAGCTACCTTTGGAGGGGGACTGAATATTACCCAGAGAACCTACACTTGGAGCTGGTTGAATACACAGAAGATACTTGGATTACCTCTCCTTGAGGAGTTTTCTAGGCTCTAGCTAATTAATATCCACTGCCACTGTCATGTGAGACCACTGAGATTCTACTGATGTTCTGGCCACAGATGCTGACTCTTGACACCCCAAAGCTGCATGCATCAGCATGCTGCCCTCTTCTGAGTTCTTAGTGTTCCGAAGGCATTCTGTGCCCTATGCCTAACTGGAGAGAAGACCTCTCCTCCTCACCCTGACTGCATCCTCATATATCACAGTGTCTCAGAATCCCTTATGAAGACAGCTCCTTTCATGTGCACCAGTAGCCACTTTCTCCATAGGACTCAAACCCAAATTTATGGGGCTGGCCAAGGGGAACATCGCTGAGACTCTGCCATGTTCTCTCACAGCATCTCCTGGCCTCTGCGTCCTGGGCACCCTGCCTCTCTTCTTTTTCAGCCAACAAAACAAAGCAAACACTCCTGGCAGGCCTGCCGTACCAGTTCAGCAGACAAGCCTGGTCCTGTCTGAAGCCCAGTTATGAGTCATTGCAAAAAATAAACTGATGTAAGCATTCCTATAGTCTATTTAAGAAAGCCTCAGGGGTCTTGGAGTGATTGAGTGGAAAACTCAAAGTACTTGAAACTGACTTACCATTTAATTTTTAGAATAATCCGTTGGCATTGAGCAGAGGGGGTAAAGAAAATTTATTTATTAATGAGTAAGAGGTATCATTCACAAAAGGAAAACATGATTTTTCTTAATTTCAGGTGAGGCTGCAAAGTTGATAACAGTAGAAGTACCCCCATATTCTAAAGAGAGGTGCTAGATCATCTCTATAGTCCTTGCTAAGAGGTGACTCCATGCTGCCTCTGTTACTTCTTCTAGGCTTAGTGAAGGATTGAGAATGAGGATTTCTTAAAAGTCTGGTAGATTCTGAGCTCTGTGGTGTGGCCCCCTATCCTCTCAGTGGAAGAGAGGAAAATGCCGCCTTCTCCCACCTCAAGCTGAGAGAGGGGGGTCCATAAACCCTTAGGAGGCATTGGCACTGGAGTGGAGGCTGGTGAGAAAGGTCACAGAAGACTTTGACACGTGACTCCCAAAGTTTGGAGATCTGGGGCCTGACTTCTTCCTAGAAACTTCTAAGGTGTGAGGTCCTCTGGACTTGCTTCTGAAGCAGAGCGAAGTGAGGGATTGCAGTGGAGGCGATGGTGGCTGTACCTCCCTTGAGGTGGGGCCAGTGTGGCCACCTTTGCTCGAAGAGCCTGTGGAATATCCCACCAGAAACATGGTTGGGGCAGTGGGAGTAAGCAGCTATCTGGGGAGCACATCAAGCACATAGAGTGATGCACGAATCTGAGGGCAGAGTCCTCAAAGAACCCCTAAAAGAGAAAGCCAGCGTTAGCACATCTGCCATGCAGGGATCAGTAACATCAGGTTACAACAGCACCCATTGAGTCAAACCTATTTACCCCCTTACCTGTCCTCTCCCTGCCAGCCTCCTCCAAGCCTGGAGGAGCCAAAGGGTGCACAGTGAGTGAGAGAAGAAAAGTGGAGGAGCCACATGGAGGCGCTGTGAAGATATGGAGGAGACCACCCCCTTCCCCGCTGCTGGTCTGTGGAGGGCGGGGGAGAGACTCCAGATAGATCAAAGTTTTCATTTTTATCATACTGGACTTCTTAATACTTTGCCTGAAAAGAAAACCTTTTAACATCTGAAAGGGACTGGAAATCTAGGAGGGATGCCTAAGCTGTCAGCTAGAGGCAGAGCAGGGAGATCTGACAGAAGATACCTGATGATCAAAGTGAAGAAAAATGAAGGTGCTTCTCATCTGCATCCCACAGAGTCCAGCTCATTCACCAAACCTGTCATATCTGGGATCCTGGGGACCCACTGGAAGGAGAAGTCATTAACGTGCATGGATTTCAAGTAAATGCCACCCAAGAAAATTTCAGTCGATGTTTACATTGCTGCGTTTCACTATTAAAATTACAGCATAGGACCATGGGCATCAAATGTGGTTCTTTCTCACAGCTTCTGTCGATGAAAACCAAAATTATTTTCCCAGATCAGTGATTTATTCGTTTGAGGGAAAAACACCTGATTACTTATTTTTATAGTTAGAATTCTATTATAATAATTTTCCATGTTATTAATATTTCATATTCTTTTGAGTGCAGCATTTAATGACATTTTAAGCCTACCATATAAAAAGATATTTAGGTTACTGACAGTTTTTCTCACTTATAAATAATGAAGCAAGTAGATAGAACTTTTTCAAATGTTTTCAAGCTTTTTTGTTGTATTCTAAGAACCAATTGAATTTTTTAAAGCCTCATAAATATTTCCTTTTGAATTCACGATAATTCAAGGTATAATTGGTTTTTATTAATTTCAAGTTTAAGTCATTTTTTTTTGCCCTGTGAATTTCAAGGTCATACCGGTTAGAAAAGACAGTTTTAGTCCAAAGCTGATCACTTTTTAAAAAAATCATGAGCTCATAAATTAACAATTTGTGGTTTTAGCAATAAATTATTTTATGTTGAATAACTTGTATTTATGTTCAAACAATGCTAGTTCATTTTGCTCCTTAAATTTGTGCTATATATGCTACATTAGTAGTAAATTGAACCAGGTGCTGTGACTCGCACCTGTAATTTCCACTACTCAGGAGGTTGAGGCACAATGATTTCTTGAGGCCAGAAGATTGAGACCAGCCTGGGCAACACAGTGTGAGCCCCATCTCTAAAAAAACCTTAAATTTTGAAAAATTAGCTGGGTGTGGTGGTGAGCACCTGTAGTCCCAGCTATTTGAGAGGTTGAGGCAGGAGGACCTCTTGAGACCAGAAGTTCAAGACTGCACTGAGCTATGAGCTCTGATAGTACCACTGCACTGCACAGCAGCCTGGACAACAGAACAAGACCCTGTCTCTTAACAAAAAGTATTAAAGGCAATTAGAGATAGGGTCTCACTCTGTCTTCCAGGCTGGAGTACAGTGGCACAATCATGGCTCACTGCAGCCTCAACCTCCTGGGCTCAACTGATGCTCCCATCTCAGCCTTCTAAGTAGCTGGGACTACAGGTCCACAACACCATGCCTGGCTAATTAATTTTTTTTTTTTTTTTTTTGTGCAGATGGAGTCTTGTTATGTTGCCAGGCTGGTTTTGAACTTCTGGCCTCAAGCAATCCTCCCATTTGGGCCTCCCAAAGGGCTAAAACTCTTTGTCAATTCTAAATTCTTGCTTGGTAGAAGAGCTATTTTGTTATTGTTTTTAGCTTGTGAAATTTTCTTAAAACATGCTTATATTACCAGACTCAGAGTTGTTTTAAGAATTCACAGTAATTTTAATTCATTGGCAAGATAGTTTGGTGGAAATAAAGTAGTTTATACTAAATATCAGAAAGTTTGCATGGTGAAGTTATCACTTATTAAAATTCTCTAATATTTAATAATAACATTAAGTACATTATATGAGCAGAATGAAACATGTTCCAAAATATTTTGCTTGTAAGTATAGTTTTATAAAGTAAATAACTTTCCATTTTGAGAGAAGAGAAAGAGAATAGCAGAACTAAACAATTACTGCTTTAACCCAATGATACTAACCCAATGTTTAGTATTTAACCCAGTGTAAATACTAAACAATGTCCACGCATAAGGCTAATGTTTACTTGGCTTTGTTATTTTTAATATGTATGGGATAACATGGAGAAAGGTAGTATAATTTTAAAGTTTAATTTGAATTTTTGGCAATATGTCTTTCAGCAAAGAAAACTGGACTCTTTTTTCCCAGTTGCCTTTGGCAATAAACCTCACAGTGACTGATCTTCATGACCTCATCCTGGAATTTGGCCTGAGTGACCAGTTTTAATCAACCTGAAAATAATGCCTCTTTGTCTATTGGAAAACAAATGGCGACAGATTGCCTCTTTCTGCTATAACCATAGCTCATCTGACTAGCTTTGCCCATGAAAGTCTTAGAAAAGTATGAGATACAATTTGAGGAGTTAGTTGTGTGTGAAAATCTTAATGAACTCAGTCACCTTGTAATTTAATGGCTAAGAAGCAGCTGTCTGAACAGATTAGCCATTAAATCTCAGATGTAGGGTTGTTTGACCTTAATTTGCATATTTTGAAAACCAGATTTTGCAGACTGCAGTTGGCTTCTGAGTCGAGTGAGGAGTGTAAGCACCGCCTCTGTTCTGTTCGGTTACAAGGCTATGAAGCCAAATCTGAGCCAGTCACTAGCAGACAAACAAAAAGTGGCACTGCTTTCCTTTGTTTTTTTTTATAGTTTTATTGCATTAAAACTGCTGTACATGATTAGCATTAGTTAACTGGTCACTTTTGTTCCCCTAGAAACTAAATCAACATTAGCCTGGGGATACCTGTGCTGGGGAGGCCTGTGATGGGCAATAAGAAAAGTCACTTATGTTGTTCTCTCAGGAAACTCTGAGAAGGTGAATGTTGGCAGAGGCTACTGGTGCATTTCCAATATTAGTGATGGAATCCTGCTCAGAATACACACTATGCTTCTCAGGCTTCCCTGCTACCAGGTGAAGTACAGTTCTGGCCCATGAGATGTTTGCAGAAATGATGTGTGTAACTTCTGGATTGTACCATAATGAGGAATGGACATACCCCCATGCCTTCTCCTTCCCTATTACGTAGTGGCTGCAATCTATACCTGGTGGTAAGTGGTGATGACTGACCCTCAGCCACTCCAATGAGCACAATGCCTTAGAGATAGTTGAATAACAATATAGAAGGGTCTCGAGTCCCTCACACCACGGACCCATTATTCCAGTTCTGTAATGCTTATGCTCAGGCAGTCACATAACAGAAAAACAAACTCTTGTTTTATTGAAGTCACAGGTACTTTGGGTCTTGGTCTTAATAGCAGAATCTACTTCTTAATTAATTAATTGTGTATAATGACAGTTGAGAGGAGTGGTTAAAGTCCTAAAGCGTTCAGATTCAAACTTTAGGAAATGATGTGCAGGAGAAAACAAAGTCAAACCAAAAATATATCTTAGGGTGGACTGAACTAATTTGCCATTGTGCCCCCCCCACCCCCACCCCCATTTTCAGCCTATTTTCTTTTTTTTCTTTTCTTTTCTTTTTTCTTTTTTTTTTTTTTTTTGATATAGAGTCTCCCTCTATTGCCCAGGCTGGAGTGCAGTGGCACAACCTCAGCTCACTGCAGTCTCCACCTCCTGGGTTCAAGCGATTCTTCTGCCTCAGCCTCCCGAGTAGCTGGGACTATAGGCACATGCCACCACACCCGACTAATTTTTGTATTTTTAGTAGAGACAGAGTTTCACCATACTGGCCGGGCTGGTCTCAAACTTCTGACCTTGTGATCCGCCTGCCTTGGCCTCCGAAAGTGCTGTGCTGGGATTACAGGCATGAGCCACTGCGCCTGGCCTTTCAGCCTCTTTTCTAAAGCTTGCACTCAAGAGTCACTGGAAAGCTGCCACAGACCACATACGCAGTCCTCTCTGTTTCAGTTTGTTCGAAGCATCGCTCTCACATAGCTCAGTAGAGGTGACCTTGCCTGTCAGTCTTTTACAAGATCTAGACCTGGGGTTGGGGATGGGAGCACATAGTTTACGTTCTTCTTTATGACTAGTTAATTAATTGTGAAAACGGGAAGTTGGAGACTCAGGTCCATGGTTTATAAGGTGCCAAAAAAAAGGAAGCGGGGGGATTTGAGGATGAATTGGAGAGAAAGTGCCCCCGGAGGAGATGGGCACAGGACCCGTTCTTGATGGAGTGGGAGGTTTGTATATTCTGACATCTTTCCAGCAAGTATTAGTAAAGCCTCAGGGGTCCCTTCCTAATTTGCACACAGTTGTAGTCTAGGCTAGTAGTAGGTGGATGCAACACTCTGACTGGGGCTGAGGATCAAGATTGACATGCTTCCTGTGGGTAGAGAGAGAGAATGTGGCAATCTCCAGAAAAAAGAAAAGCTTACTGTCCCCTTGGTAAAAATTACTGGGGATTTACAGTGCCAAGAATGCCTGGATTTCAGAATAAGCAAAGGGTTAGCATCTAGATTTTGAGACAGCCTTGTAAAACACACACAGACACACACACACACACACACACACACACACAGAGAGAGAGAGAGAGAGAGAGAGAGAATCCATGATATGTACGTAGTAAGACATTTGATTACAAAGTTTCCTATTAATATGTTTTAGTCATTGCATAGGAAATCCTAGACAAAATGGAGAGATTTCCAGGATCGTATTTCAACCATTAAAAAAGATTTTTTGTGTGTATGTCAAACATATTTTATGAGTAGCTGTTCCATACTTCAAATATCTTCAAAACTTGATGGGAGGAGGAGGGAGAAATGGCACCAGTTTGTGAAATTCACTGCCTATGTTTGTAAACATTATGTAATGTTCTATGCCGGAAGTTGTAAACAGGCTGCTCCAGTCAAATTTGGCCTTGCAGTCATGTTTTGCTTAGCTGACGTAGTATTTTTAAAAATCATAATTAGTTGCTAATGTTTTAAAAGAAGAAATTTCACAATAAAATTTGGATTTGAGGCTTCGGTTTTGAAAATGAGGCGATACTGAACTTGTGTTCCCTTATGGAAATAATCAGTGGATCTGAGTAAGAGCAACCTCTTGTAGATGGAGTCTCTAGTCTTCCATCTACCACATCCCCAATTTCCACCTTGCCTGCCACATTTATGTTACCTGCCTGTCTTCTGTAGACATTTGACTTAGCTGCCCCTGCTAGATTTGGAACAGAGACTTGTGTCCTGCACAAGGACATAGCATATTACTAGAAATGTATGTACTCTATAAATATTCATTGACTAATGAATGAATAAACGAATGCATTGATCCTGCCTAAGACTCACTAAAGTCTGATGTCAATGATTATCCTCAGGCTAGAATAAGTTATGGACCAGTGTTTTGATCATTTTGCCTGGACCTCTGCTTCCAGCCAGAGGACAGGCGAGTCATCTAAGCCAGATGTCATGAATCCGTCTTCAGGGAAATGGCTTTGTAGTCATTCATGATGAGTTTGCTCGACCTAGTCGTGCTCTTCATTCTTATTAAAACCTTGATTTTCCCATTGCCTATAGCCTGGTATTTAGGGCCCAACGAAAGCCATCTCTGGGCCTAGGTCTTTCTGCTTGTGTTTCTTTGTAAAGCTGCTTTAGACGCTTTGTTCAAAAAAAAAGATGACTTTTTTTCTGGTGACCCGATTTTGCTTATCGACTTTTTCAACAACTCCGTGATTTCAGTTATTTCCTCAGGAAGCTGTTTTTGATTCCAAAAGAAACACTTAAGTGTTTTATCTGCAAGTAACACACAAAGTATCCCAAATGCACTTACTTTATTTAAGAGTCATATAATAGAAGGAACTATTAAAAGCAAACTAGGGGGAAAAAGCAAGTAAAAAAAGAGCAGTTGAGATTGTTTTGTAGCCTCAGCAGAACAATGGGGTGGGAATATTGAGAGATAACTTACTCTTAAATTCCACAGTCATGTAGTAGTATAAATTCAAATGTAACACTCTTCTAAAATTAAAAGACAGTCACCCAATCCATGCTTTTGCGGAGAAGTCTCTCTGATTCTGGTTTAATATTTTTCTGCCATTCTGCTTTGCTCAGTTGGATATTCTCCTTTTTTTGTGGGAGTTGGAACAGAGAGTGAATCTCCCTAGAGTTCTGCAGACTGGTTGGTGCTTCATAAATAAGCCTGAAAGAATTTTAAAGTACTCCCAGCAGGATACAGTATATTAAAGAAATAATATTAAAATTTTAGTTGCCTCATTGCCAAGATCCTTTATGTCCCTAAGTGCTGTGCGTGCCATTTTAGGGTAACTAATAACTGCTCCCCTAATACAATTCATAAAACAAGAAGCATTTCCTGCTGTTACTCCAGGTGTGTGTTTTCTAAGCCCTTTCCAAAGCTCAACACTTACAGGAGAGAGAGAGGCATTCTTCCCATTAATTATTTATTAAATGTGTCTGGTGTACCTCTTCCTGGTCAAACAAGAGGCATAGAATGACAGCTGGAAGGATCAGGAAAAAGACATGGAGAGCTACAAAAGAATACAGAGGAATCATGTAACGATGTAGCCCCTGATCAAAAAGTCAGTCTTTCAAAGGAGATGAAATTTGCATACTTCATTCATTCAATGAAGTCACTCATTCATTTATCCATTATTCATAAAGCATTTATTAATTTATATTTAGAAAAATGTAACATGAATGAAATCAAAAGACCCACAGTTGACTGGGGAAAGCAGTGCCTGGCACATAAAGCACTCAATATTTGTTAACCATTATGTATACCAGAAAATTTAAAAGTTAATATCACAAAGAGCATCTACAAATGAATAAAAAGGGAAAAATGTTCTGATAGAAAATTAAGCAGGGATTATGAACAGGTAATTTGTAAAGGAGAAACCCTACTTTTCAATCAACAGGTGAAAATATGCTCAGCCTCACTAGAGGTCAGGGGAAAATGATCTTATTTAAACAATAAGATCACACATCACGTTAGCATAATTAAAAGGGTCAGTGAGGAAGGGGAGAAATAGTTGCCACAGCTCTGGGAAAGTAAATCTGGTGGTGATTATTAAAAATAAAAGTATACATATCCTCTTTGGGCTTGTGGTTCATTTTGGCTAGAACTCACAGGTGTGTGTGTGTGTGTGTGTGTGTGAGTTTATTGGGAAAGGTGTACAGAGTGAGAACTCTATGTGCTGGAGAACTAGAATATGCAGGTGTGTGGCAGGGTTTTACTTGGGAAGTGGAGTGATCAGAATTAGAGAAGGTGAGAGAGATCAGATTTAGTGTTTCAGAAGGACACGCTGGCTGTAGTATAGTGTGAGTGGTGGGTAGCCACGAGGCTGGAGGCAGGGAAATGGGGGCCCAACATTGGAGTGGTAAGCCTGAGAGGAGTGGATGATGTTAAGATACTCAGGAGGCAAAGTCAACAGGACACCTAAATGAACACTCCAGGTTGGGATAGTATAACGCTGATGTTTTAGGAGGCCAAGGTGAGAAGGGCCTTGAGAGGTCTAGGAAACAAGGCTATTCCAGATCAGATTGTAAAATAGCTAAAATTCAACTAAGCACTTTCTTATCTTTTTGGTCACTAAATATAGGAGCCCTCATGCTACCTTGGATCACCCAGGGCCCTACTACAGGGTCTTAGTACACCTGCCTCCCTCCAGCAGTGTGGCGGGTTTCAAAAATTCCTCCTTCCAGGCATTAAGCCATGAACCACTGTAGGGCAGGAATTGTCCTATTCATTGTTGTGCCCTAGCCACTAGCTTTGCTTCTGCATATAATAGGTGCTCAGCAAGTAGTTGCTCTTTCTGTACTTTCTCTAATTATTATGACAATAATTAACTAGCTCACAACAAAATTCACACATGACAATCAGCTTTACATGTGAAGTTCCTGCAGCCAGTTGTTAACCCAAAGGAATGTATTAGTGACTGTGACATTTCTGGGAGATGGAGAGCTTTTGGAAGGCTGTCTTCAAAGCCTGTCAAATCATACAATATAGGCAAACACCTAGCTAAACTGTATCAACCTGGCTTAGCAGGAAAAAATCCCAAGTACCATGTTTGGTTATGAAAATCCAATGAAATAATCTACGTACATATATGTACGTAGAAACATATAAAAATAATATGTTTAGGAGTGGGTAAAGTAGAGCAGAAATTCAAGTTCTGTAACAATCCCATTCCTGCCCTACATAGAAGTCATGGTATGGAGTGGCAGAATCTAGCTGTATTTGATGACTCTGATTTAGTTACATCAATCTGTGCTACCTAAACACACAAATTTTACAAATTAAGGGCCCTCTAGCTTAGTCCGTGGTCTTAGTATTTCATACCTTAGCTGCTCTGAGTTTTCTACTACCCAAACTTGACCTGGGAAGATGAATTACCCATCTAATTTCACTGATTGTCTCTCTTCCTCACCCCTTTTTGTGTTCCCGGGTCTACTGGGGCCAGTGATGGCCCTCATCCATGTCTGCGCTGCGTGTATGTTGGTTATGAGGGGCTCTTCTCCCTGCAAGAACTGCAGTCAATCTTCTGGAGGGCAGAGGCCCATTTTCCTGCTTATGGTGTCCTCTACAAACCTCTGTATTTGGCATGTAGTGGGAGCTCAGTAAACGTCTGTTGGTTTCATTTAGAATGAACCATGGAAAGGGGGAAAGACTTTCTGGGTGCTCTCACTGGGTTGATGGGAAGCTGTGTCTATAGGCAGGAGGAGATTCTGAACTCACAGGTTGACAACAGGTCCCAGAGAGACTAGGCTCTGGCCTGCGAGGCACTCTATTTCAATGTACCTCATTTACATCACATGCAGAAACAAATTCTTTGGTGGTCAATAACTGTAAGAATATTATAAAGGCAGCAATTATTTATTGTTTAGTGTCAAGTAATATTCCCATTGCTCTGTATATTTTTATTGTAATTCTCACAATAATCTAGCAAGAGGAATTAGTATTCTTGTTTAAAGATCAGAGAGGTTAACTGATCTAGGTTCCAGGGCTAGTGGTATGATTTTGATATGGTTTGTTTGGCCCCATCAAGTCTCAAGTTAAAATTTGATCCCCAGTGCTGGAGGTGGGGCTTAATGGGAAGTGTTTGGATCATGCAGGCAGATCCCTCATGAATGACTTGGTGCAATCCTCACTGTAATCAGTGAGTTCTAGCTCTATTAGTTCCAGATCTATTAGTTCCCTGAAGAACTGGTTGTTAACAAGTATGTAACTTCCCTTCTCTTTCTTTCTTGCTGTGTGATCTCTACAAGCTGGCTCCCCTTCACCATCTGCCATGAGTGGAAGCAGCTTGAAGCCCTAACCAGAAGTAGAAATTCTTCTTGTACAGCCTGCAGAACTGTGAGCCAAATAAACTTCTTTTCTTTGTAGATTACCCAACCTCAGGTATTCCTTTATAGCAACACAAACAGACCAAGACAGCTAGAAAGTAATAGAAATAAAATGTATAAATGTTCCTTAAAATGTTTAAAGGTAGTTTTTATTGTCTAAGTTTTGTATATAATTTAATATATTAATCAAAACTTCCTTAAAAGTTATTGTTGCACCCATTAACTCATCATTTACATGTATATATATGTAACAAACCTGCACGTTGTGCACATGTACCCTCGAACTCAAAGTATAATGTAAAAAAAGTTATTGTTAAAATGCATCAGTTTTGAGAACAGAATAATAAGATTTATAAGAGAACTAAAAGCTCAAGAAAGACCTGGGGTTTTCATTTTTAACAAAGCTCCTGAATAATCTTTCCTACTTATAAAAAAGCCACTCAAGGGGGGGCAGAGCAACATGGCCAAATAGAAACAGCTCCAGTCTCCAACTCCCAGCGCGAGTGACACAGAAGACCGGTGATTTCTGCATTTTCAACTGAGGTACTGGGTTCATCTCACTAGGGAGTGCCGGACAATCGGTGCTGGTCAGCTGCTGCAGCCCGACCAGCGAGAGCTGAAGCAGGGCGAGGCATCGCCTCACCTGGGAAGCGCAAGGGGAAAGGGAATCCCTTTTCCTAGCCAGGGGAACTGAGACACACAACACCTGGAAAATCGGGTAACTCCCACCCCAATACTGCGCTTTAAGCAAACAGGCACACCAGGAGATTATATCCCACACCTGGCCGGGAGGGTCCCACGCCCACGGAGCCTCTCTCATTGCTAGCACAGCAGTCTGCGATCTCCCGGCAAGGCAGCAGCGAGGCTGGGGGAGGGGCGCCCGCCATTGCTGAGGCTTAAGTAGGTAAACAAAGCTGCTGGGAAGCTCGAACTGGGTGGAGCTCACAGCAGCTCAAGGAAACCTGCCTGTCTCTGTAGACTCCACCTCTGGGGACAGGGCACAGTAAACAACAACAAAAGCCAAAAGCAGCAGAAACCTCTGCAGATGCAAACGACTCTGTCTGACAGCTTTGAAGAGAGCAGTGGATCTCCCAACACGGAGGTTGAGATCTGAGAAGGGACAGACTGCCTGCTCAAGTGGGTCCCTGACCCCTGAGTAGCCTAACTGGGAGACATCCCCCACTAGGGGCAGTCTGACACCCCACACTTCACAGGGTGGAGTACACCCCTGAGAGGAAGCCTCCAAGGCAAGAATCAGACAGGTACACTTGCTGTTCAGCAATATTCTATCTTCTGCAGCCTCTGCTGCTGACACCCAGGCAAACAGGGTCTGGAGTGGACCTCAAGCAATTGCCAACAGACCTACAGCTGAGGGTACTGACTGTTAGAAGGAAAACTATCAAACAGGAAGGACACGTACACCAAAACCCCATCAGTACATCACCATCATCATCAAAGACCAGAGGCAGATAAAACCACAAAGATGGGGAAAAAGCAGGGCAGAAAAGCTGGAAATTCAAAAAATAAGAGCGCATCTCCCCTGGCAAAGGAGCGCAGCTCATCGCCAGCAACGGATCAAAGCTTGACGGAGAATGACTTTGACGAGATGAGAGAAGAAGGCTTCAGTCCATCAAACTTCTCAGAGCTAAAGGAGGAATTACGTACCCAGCGCAAAGAAACTAAAAATCTTGAAAAAAAAGTGGAAGAATTGATGGCTAGAGTAATTATTGCAGAGAAGGTCCTAAACGAAATGAAAGAGATGAAAACCATGACACGAGAAATACGTGACAAATGCACAAGCTTCAGTAACCGACTCGATCAACTGGAAGAAAGAGTATCAGCGATTGAGGATCAAATGAACGAAATGAAGTGAGAAGAGAAACCAAAAGAAAAAAGAAGAAAAAGAAATGAACAAAGCCTGCAAGAAGTATGGGATTATGTAAAAAGACCAAATCTACGTCTGATTGGGGTGCCTGAAAGTGAGGGGGAAAATGGAACCAAGTTGGAAAACACTCTTCAGGATATCATCCAGGAGAACTTCCCCAACCTAGTAGGGCAGGCCAACATTCAAATCCAGGAAATACAGAGAACGCCACAAAGATACTCCTGGAGAAGAGCAACTCCAAGACACATAATTGCCAGATTCACCAAAGTTGAAATGAAGGAAAAAATCTTAAGGGCAGCCAGAGAGAAAGGTCGGGTTACCCACAAAGGGAAGCCCATCAGACTAACAGCAGATCTCTCGGCAGAAACTCTACAAGCCAGAAGAGAGTGGGGGCCAATATTCAACATTCTTAAAGAAAAGAATTTTCAACCCAGAATTTCATATCCAGCCAAACTAAGTTTCATAAGTGAAGGAGAAATAAAATCCTTTACAGATAAGCAAATGCTCAGAGATTTTGTCACCACTAGGCCTGCCTTACAAGAGACCCTGAAGGAAGCACTAAACATGGAAAGGAACAACCGGTACCAGCCATTGCAAAAACATGCCAAAATGTAAAGACCATTTGGGCTAGGAAGAAACTGCATCAACTAACGAGCAAAATAACCAGTTAATATCATAATGGCAGGATCAAATTCACACATAACAATATTAACCTTAAATGTAAATGGACTAAATGCTCCAATTAAAAGACACAGACTGGCAAACTGGATAAAGAGTCAAGACCCATCAGTCTGCTGTATTCAGGAGACCCATTTCACACGCAAAGACATACATAGGCTCAAAATAAAGGGATGGAGGAAGATTTACCAAGCAAATGGAGAACAAAAAAAAGCAGGGGTTGCAATACTAGTCTCTGATAAAACAGACTTTAAACCATCAAAGATCAAAAGAGACAAAGAAGGCCATTACATAATGGTAAAGGGATCAATTCAACAGGAAGAGCTAACTATCCTAAATATATATGCACCCAATACAGGAGCACCCAGATTCATAAAGCAAGTCCTTAGAGACTTACAAAGAGACTTAGACTCCCATACAATAATAATGGGAGACTTCAACACTCCACTGTCAACATTAGACAGATCAACGCGACAGAAAGTTAACAAGGATATCCAGGAATTGAATTCAGCTCTGCAGCAAGCAGACCTAATAGACATCTATAGAACTCTCCACCCCAAATCAACAGAATATACATTCTTCTCAGCACCACATCACACTTATTCCAAAATTGACCACATAATTGGAAGTAAAGCACTCCTCCGCAAATGTAAAAGAACAGAAATTGTAACAAATTGTCTCTCAGACCACAGTGCAATCAAACTAGAACTCAGGACTAAGAAACTCAATCAAAACCGCTCCACTACATGGAAACTGAACAACCTGCTCCTGAATGACTACTGGGTACATAACGAAATGAAGGCAGAAATAAAGATGTTCTTTGAAACCAATGAGAACAAAGATACAACATACCAGAATCTCTGGGACACATTTAAAGCAGTGTGTAGAGGGAAATTTATAGCACTAAATGCCCACAGGAGAAAGCAGGAAAGATCTAAAATTGACACTCTAACATCACAATTAAACGAACTAGAGAAGCAAGAGCAAACACATTCAAAACCTAGCAGAAGGCGAGAAATAACTAAGATCAGAGCAGAACTGAAGGAGATAGAGACACAAAAAACCCTCCAAAAAATCAATGAATCCAGGAGTTGGTTTTTTGAAAAGATCAACAAAATTGACAGACCGCTAGCAAGACTAATAAAGAAGAAAAGAGAGAAGAATCAAATCGACGCAATAAAAAATGATAAAGGGGATATCACCACTGACCCCACAGAAATACAAACTACCATCAGAGAATACTATAAATACTTCTACGCAAATAAAGTAGAAAATCTAGAAGAAATGGATAATTTCCTGGACACTTACACTCTTCCAAGACTAAACCAGGAAGAAGTTGAATCCCTGAATAGACCAATAGCAGGCTCTGAAATTGAGGCAATAATTAATAGCCTACCAACCAAAGAAAGTCCAGGACCAGATGGATTCACAGCTGAATTCTACCAGAGGTACAAGAAGGAGCTGGTACCATTCCTTCTGAAACTATTCCAATCAATAGAAAAAGAGGGAATCCTCCCTAACTCATTTTATGAGGCCAACATCATCCTGATACCAAAGCCTGGCAGAGACACAACAAAAAAAGAGAATTTTAGACCAATATCCCTGATGAACATCGATGCAAAAATCCTCAATAAAATACTGGCAAACCGGATTCAGCAGCACATCAAAAAGCTTATCCACCATGATCAAGTGGGCTTCATCCCTGGGATGCAAGGCTGGTTCAACATTCGCAAATCAATAAACATAATCCAGCATATAAACAGAACCAAAGACAAGAACCACATGATTATCTCAATAGATGCAGAAAAGGCTTTTGACAAAATTCAACAGCCCTTCATGCTAAAAACGCTCAATAAATTTGGTATTGATGGAACGTACCTCAAAATCATAAGAGCTATTTATGACAAACCCACAGTCAATATCATACTGAATGGGCAAAACCTGGAAAAATTCCCTTTGAAAACTGGCACAAGACAGGGATGCCCTCTCTCACCACTCCTATTCGACATAGTGTTGGAAGTTCTGGCTAGGGCAATCAGGCAAGAGAAAGAAATCAAGGGTATTCAGTTAGGAAAAGAAGAAGTCAAATTGTCCCTGTTTGCAGATGACATGATTGTATATTTAGAAAATCCCATTGTCTCAGCCCAAAATCTCCTTAAGCTGATAAGCAACTTCAGCAAAGTCTCAGGATACAAAATTAATGTGCAAAAATCACACGCATTCGTATACACCAGTAACAGACAAACAGAGAGCCAAATCATGAATGAACTTCCATTCACAATTGCTTCAAAGAGAATAAAATACCTAGGAATCCAACTTCCAAGGGACGTAAAGGACCTCTTCAAGGAGAACTACAAACCACTGCTCAGTGAAATAAAAGAGGACACAAACAAATGGAAGAACATACCATGCTCATGGATAGGCAGAATCAATATCGTGAAAATGGCCATACTGCCCAAGGTTATTTATAGATTCAATGCCATCCCCATCAAGCTACCAACAAGTTTCTTCACACAATTGGAAAAAACTGCTTTAAAGTTCATATGGAACCAAAAAAGAGCCCGAGCCCGCATCTCCAAGACAATCCTAAGTCAAAAGAACAAAGCTGGAGGCATCATGCTACCTGACTTCAAACTATACTACAAGGCTACAGTAACCAAAACAGCATGGTACTGGTACCAAAACAGAGATATAGACCAATGGAACAGAACAGAGTCCTCAGAAATAATACCACACATCTACAGCCATCTGATCTTTGACAAACCTGAGAGAAACAAGAAATGGGGAAAGGATTCCCTATTTAATAAATGGTGCTGGGAAAATTGGCTAGCCATAAGTAGAAAGCTGAAACTGGATCCTTTCCTTACTCCTTATATGAAAATTAATTCAAGATGGATTAGAGACTTAACTGTTAGACCTAATACCATAAAAACCCTAGAGGAAAACCTAGGTAGTACCATTCAGGACATAGGCATGGGCAAAGACTTCATGTCTAAAACACCAAAAGCAATGGCAGCAAAAGCCAAAATTGACAAATGGGATCTCATTAAACTAAAGAGCTTCTGCACAGCAAAAGAAACTACCATCAGAGTGAACAGGCAACCTACAGAATGGGAGAAAATTTTTACAATCTACTCATCTGACAAAGGGCTAATATCCAGAACCTACAAAGAACTCAAACAAATTTACAAGAAAAAACAAACAACCCCATCAAAAAGTGGGCAAAGGATATGAACAGACATTTCTCAAAAGAAGACATTCATACAGCCAACAGACACATGAAAAAATGCTCATCATCACTGGCCATCAGAGAAATGCAAATCAAAACCACAATGAGATACCATCTCACACCAGTTAGAATGGCAATCATTAAAAAGTCAGGAAACAACAGGTGCTGGAGAGGATGTGGAGAAATAGGAACACTTCTACACTGTTGGTGGGATTGTAAACTTGTTCAACCATTATGGAAAACAGTATGGCGATTCCTCAAGGATCTAGAACTAGATGTACCATATGACCCAGCCATCCCATTACTGGGGATATGCCCAAAGGATTATAAATCATGCTGCTATAAAGACACATGCACACGTATGTTTATTGTGGCACTATTCACAATAGCAAAGACTTGGAATCAACCCAAATGTCCATCAGTGACAGACTGGATTAAGAAAATGTGGCACATATACACCATGGAATACTATGCAGCCATAAATAAAGGATGAGTTTGTGTCCTTTGTAGGGACATGGATGCAGCTGGAAACCATCATTCTGAGCAAACTATCGCAAGGACAGAAAACCAAACACTGCATGTTCTCACTCATAGGTGGGAACTGAACAATGAGATCACTTGGACTCAGGAAGGGGAACATCACACACTGGGACCTATCATGGGGAGGGGGGAGGGGGGAGGGATTGCATTGGGAGTTATACCTGATGTAAATGACGAGTTGATGGGTGCTGATGAGTTGATGGGTGCAGCACA